>NW_027183534.1:226138-323170 GCF_041296385.1 Aphelocoma coerulescens
AGCCAGAATTCGGGGACAACGGGACACCGGAACAGCAGAATTCGGGAACAACAGGACACCGGAACAGCCAGAATTCGGGAACAACCGGACACCGGGAACAGCCAGAGTTTGGGGACAACGGGACACCGGGAACAGCCAGAATTCGGAACAACCGGACACGGGAACAGCCGTGTCCCTGGAACCGTGGGCACAACGGATCCCGGGAACAGGCGGATGCTGGAATAACTGGGTCCAGGGAACAGCCGGAGCCCGGAGACAACCGGACACCGGGGACAACCGGACACTGGGAGTGAACCTGTTCCCGGGAACAGCCTCCGTGGGCACAACCGGGTCCCGCGGAACAAGCGGGGTGGGCACAAGTGAGTGCCGGGAACAGCTGGATGCCAGGAACAGGCGGACCCTGGGCACAGCTGGATCCCTGGAACCCTGGGAACCCTGGCAACAGTCGGACCCTGGGCACAGCTGGATCCCTGGAACCCTGGGAACCCTGGGCACAGCTGGATCCCTGGGAACCCTGGGAACCCTGGGCACAGCTGGATCCCTGGCAACAGTCGGACCTTGGGAACAGCCGTGTGCCCAGGTACAGCCGGTCCCGGGGCACCGTGATCCCCTGGGAACAGCCGATCCCTGGGAACACTCGATCCCGGGCACAGCCGTTCCTTGGCACAGTCGGATCCCGGGCACAGCCGTTCCTTGGCACAGTCGGATCCCTGGCACAGTCGGATCCCGGGCACAGCCTTTCCTTGGCACAGTCGGATCCCTGGCACAGCCCCCCCAGTTCACACACACCCCCCCCCCCCCCCGGTGTCCCCCCAACTCTCGCCCATTCCCGGGCTAATTTAGCCCCCGGCCACATTCCGGGCCACATTCCCGGTGCCAGCGGGATCAGACTGGGAGCACTGGGCACACACCAGTTTGGGGGGATCCCCCCCTCCTTAAAAAAACACCCCCCCCCCCCCCCCCGTGGGGTCACCCCCTTCTCTGGCGGGGGGGGGGGAGGTCAGGAGGGTCCGAAGCGTCCGGTCAGCCCCCTCCCCCCAAAAACGAGCCGCCCCCCCTTAAAGCTGAGCCATGGGGGGGTCCGGACGTCAGGGTCCCCTCGGATTTGGGGGGGGTCAGGAGGGGTCACCCCCCTCCCCCCGCACACCTGCGTTCCCACAGCCCCCTTGGGACCCCCCCCCCCAAACCCTCTCCCGCGGTGGGGCGGGAGGAGCCCCCCCCCCCCCCCCCCCCCAGGCCGGGCGGGGGGTTGGGGGGTGGGGGGCGGGGTGGGGGCGGGGGGCGGGGTGGGGGCGGGGGGGGGCCGGCCCGGGCGGGGCCCGCCGGGTTTTTCTCGGCCGCTGTCGCCGCGCCCCCCCCCAAAGTGTCCCGGGCTGGGAACGGCGACGGCAGCGCCATGGGCAGAGGGGTGAGTAAGGGCGGCCCGGGGCGCCCACGCGGGGCACGGACCCACGCGGGGCAGCCAAAAAAACCCCCCAGACCTCCCCACCCGAGAGGCCACCCCAGCGGTCACTCGCCCGCGACCACCCCGCTCCTGAGCCGGGCAACCTCCGACCCCCCCCCCCCCCCCAGCCACCGCCACGCGGGGCACCCCAAACCCACGCGGGACACCCCAAACCCACTCGGGACACCCCAAACCCACTCGGGACACCCTCACAGACCCCACCCCACGGTGCGACCACCCCAGCGCCTGACCAGCACCAGCCCAAGGTGGGAAGCCCCCCCTGGAACCCCCCACCCTCCCACCCCCCACAGGGCTGGCACCCACGCGTGACAACCCCCGGGACAAGCAGAGCCCCCTCCCCAGACGCCCCGCGACTCACCCTGGCACCCCCCCACCCCCCCCTCCTCCACGGGACCCCCACCCTGGGACCCCCCCCCCCCGCTCCGCCAGGGCTCCCCCCGCTGTGGGGAGCGACCCACGCGCGACCCTCGCCCCCGGCACCCTCCAGGCCCCCCCCCCCCTCCCCGTGGGCTCTCCCCCCTCCCCAAATTGTCTCCTCGACACCCCCGCGGTGCCCCCCAACCCCCCCCCTCCCCCACGGGGGTCCACCTCCCCCCACTCCCCCCCCCCCCCCATGAGAGTCACGCGTGGGCTGCAGAACCCCCTGACCGGGGGTCTTTTTTTTTTGAGGGGTGGGGGGGGTCCAAACGCGATCCCCGTGGGCGGGACCCCCCCCCGTGTTCCCCCCCCCGCGTGGCGAGCTGCCCGCGGCTGCCCCGAGCCCCGGTCCCGGTGCCTGGCAACGCCCGCGGGGGGGCCCCGAGCGCCGCTGGCCCCGCGCCCACCCCCCCCCCCCTCCTCGGTGTCCCCCGGGGACCCCCCCCCGCTCCGCTGGCACCGCCGCGACCCCCCCCCCCCCTTAAACAACCCCCCCTCACCCCGGGCACCCACCCAAAAGCGGGGGCACCCCGCAGGATGTGGGTGTTCCCCCCCCCCCCCCACCGGGTGTCCCCTTGGCGCTGTCCCAAGGTGGGGGGGGGGGGACACGCGCGACACCCGACACCCCCCCCGCCCCCCCCCCTTCCCCGCCCCCAAATGCGGGGGGGGGGGGATCCCTCAGGTGGGTTCCCCCCCCCGAATGCGGAGCCACAATTGGGGGGCTGGGGGGGAGCGGGGTGTCCCGTGGGGTGGGGGGGGTGGGGGGTTGGGGGTGCCCCTCACGGAATTGGGGGGGCTCCCCGTGCCCTCCTCCCCCCCCTCCCCCCCCCCCCCCGGTAACTCGAGCCCCTCCCCCAGCTCCTGGTGTTGGTTTTGGCTCCCGGAGCTTTTCCATGACATCGGCCCCCCCCCCCCCCCCGTCCACCCCCCCCCCCCGGCCGTGCCACCACCGGGGGACCCCTGGGGACAGGGGGGGTGACACTGCCAACCCCCCCCCCTCCCCCCAAAGAGAGGGAGGGCCCTGCCTCCCCCTCCGTGGCAACCTGGGGGGCTCTTCCTCTGTCTGACTTGTGGGGACCCCCCCATGGGCGTGGGGATCCCCCGGGGTGACGGTGACACCCCCCGGGTGACGGTGACACCCCCCTGGCTGCGGTGGCACTGCCGTGGCCCAGGGACCCCCTCCCTCCCCCCCGTGACCTTGGGGACATCCCTGTGGTGCTGGTGACCCCCCCACGATGGTCCTGGGGGTCTCCCAGGACGGCAGTGACACCCCCCCCATGGCCACCGTGACACCCCCCCCATGGCCACCGTGACACCCCCATGGCCACCGTGACACTCCCATGGCCACGATGATACCCCATGGCCACGGTGACCCCCCCATGGCCACCGTGACACTCCCATGGCCACCGTGACACTCCCACGGCCACGATGACACCCCCACGGCCACCGTGACACCTCCATGCCACGGTGACACCCCATGGCCACCGTGACACTCCATGGCCACGATGACATGACACTCCCATGGCCACCGTGACACCCCCATGGCCACTGTGACACCCCCATGGCCACGGTGACACCCCCATGGCCACGGTGACACTCCCACGGCCACCGTGACACCCCCACGGCCACTGTGACACTCCCATGGCCACCGTGACACCCCCATGGCCACCGTGACACCCCTATGGCCACGGTGACACCCCCATGGCCACCGTGACACCCCCACGGCCATTGTGACACCCCCATGGCCACCGTGACACCCCCATGGCCACGATGACACCCCCATGGCCACGACGACACTCCCATGGCCACGGAGACACCCCCACGGCCACCGTGACACCCCCACGGCCACCGTGACACCCCCATGGCCACGGTGACACCCCCATGGCCACGATGACACCCCCATGGCCATGGTGACACTCCCATGGCCACCATGACACTCCCCCGTGACACCCCCCCCATGGCCACGGTGACACCCCCATGGCCACCGTGACACCCCCACGGCCACCGTGACACTCCCACGGCCACCGTGACACCCCCACGGCCACTGTGACACTCCCATGGCTACCGTGACACCCCCATGGCCACCGTGACACCCCCATGGCTACGGTGACACTCCCATGGCCACAATGACACCCCCATGGCCACCGTGACACCCCCATGGCCACCGTGACACTCCCATGGCCACAGTGCCACCCGTGTGGCCGCAGATGCCACCCCCGTCCGCAGCCCTGGGGACGCCCCAGTGGTCACAGTGACACCCTGGGCACCCCCCCCCCCCCCCCGCTGACCACAGTGCCACCACAGTGACCCCCCCACCGTGAGCACGGTGCCACCCCCGTGGCCACGGAGCCACCGTGGGTGACCACAGTGACCCCCCCGCTGGCCACAGTGCCACCGTGGTGACCACAGTGCCACCCCCATGACCACAGTGACCGCCCCCCATGGCCACAGAACCACCCTGGTGACCACAGTGCCACCTCCATGACCACAATGACCCCCTCAGTGACCACAAGGACCCCCATGGCCACAGAATCACCCTGGTGGCCACAGTGCCACCCCAATGACCCCAATGACCCCTCATGGCCACAGAACCACCTGGTGACCACAGTGCCACCCCCATGGCCACAGTGCCACCTCCGTGACCACAATGACCCCTCCCATGACCATAATGACCCCCCCATGGCCGCCATGGCCACAGAACCACCCTGGTGACCACAGTGCCACCTCCATGACCACAATGACCCCCTCAGTGACCACAAGGACCCCCATGGCCACAGAACCACCCTGGTGGCCACAGTGCCACCCCAATGACCCCAATGACCCCTCATGGCCACAGAACCACCCTGGTGACCACAGTGCCACCCCCATGGCCACAGTGCCACCTCCGTGACCACAATGACCCCTCCCATGACCATAATGACCCCCCCATGGCCGCCATGGCCACAGAACCACCCTGGTGACCACAGTGCCACCCCCATGACCACAATGCTGCCCTGGTGACCACAGTGCCACCCCCATGACCCCAATGACCCCCTCAATGACCACAAGGACCCCCTGGTGACAACAATGACCCCCCCACCCATACTGAGCTCCCCCCCCCCCCCCCCATGGCCACAGTGCCACCCTCCAATGACCGCAGTGCCACCTTGGTGACCACCCCGTGACCACAGTGCCACCTCTGTCGCCACCACGACTCCCCAATGCCCGCAATGTCACCCTGATGACCACAACACCACCCCCCCCACCACCACCAGTGACCCCGCTGACCCCCCCGTGCCCCCTCCGCCGTGCCCCCCCTTGCCCACGGCCGCCCGGTGCCCGCCGCCCCCCCCCGCGCCGACGATGCCGGTGGCCACGGTGACGCCGGTGCTGGCCGTGACCTCCACACCCACGGTAATGGCCCTGGCCCGGGACTGGCGGGGGGGGCGGGGGTGGCACCGTGGGGTGGGGAGGGGGTCCCCTGCCCGCCGGGGGGGTCCCCGTGCCCATGGAGGGTGTCCCCGCAGGCCGGCCGCGAGTACTCGCCCGCGGCCACCACGTCCGAGAATGGCGGCGGGAAGAGGAAGCAGAAGGAGAAGGAGCTGGACGAGCTCAAGAAGGAGGTGAACCTGGTGAGTGGGGACAGGGGGACGGGGACGGGGGGACGGGGGGACAGGGGGGACAGGGGGATATGGGGGACAGGGACAGGGGGTATGGGGGACAGGGACAGGGATGGGGACAGGGGGATATGGGGACATGGGGAACATTGGGGACATGGGGGAGATATGAGGGACATTGGGGACATGGGGACATGAGGGACAGGGACAGGGGGACATGGGGGTATGGGGGACATGGGGACAGAGGGACATGGGGACAGCAACAGGGACATGGGGGACAGGGGGACAGGGACTGGGGGACAGGGGAGACATGGGGAACATTGGGGACATGGGGGAGATATGAGGGACATTGGGGACATGGGATCATGGGAGACATGGGGACAGGGATGGGGGGACAGGGGGACATGGAGAACATGGGGGACATGGGGGGCATGGGGACAGGGGGACAGGGGGACATGAGGGACATGGGGGAGATATGAGGGACATTGGGGACATGGGGACATGGGGACAGCGACAGGGATGGGGACAGGGGGACATAGGGGACATGGGGACATGGGGACATGGGGACAGGGGGACATGGATGACATGGGACATGGGGGACGGGGGGACATGGGGGAGATATGAGGGACATTGGGGACATGGGGACATGGGGACATGGGGGACATGGGATCATGGGGGGCAGGGGGGACATGGGGGAGATTTGAGGGACATTGGAAACATGGGGACATGGGATCATGGGGGGCAGGGGGGACATGGGGGAGATATGAGGGACATTGGGGACATTGGGGACATTGGGACAGGGGGACATGGGGACATGGGGACATGGGGACATGGGGACAGTGACAGGGATGGGGGACAGGGGGACATAGGGGACATGGGGACATAGGGACATGGGGACATGGACAACATGGGGACAGGGGGACATGGGGGTCAGCGACAGGGACATGGGGACATGGGGGACAGGGTTATATAGGGGATATTGGTGATCCAGGGGACATGGGGGACATGGGGATGGTGGCCATGTCATTGCATCCATGGGGACACGGGTGACGTGGGGGATGTGGGGGACGTGGGGGACATGGGTGACACTGGGGGGCATGGGGTGCACGGGGAATGTGGGTGACAACGGGACCATGGGGACGGTGGTTGTGTCATCCCGTCCGTGGGGACATGGGGGTGACACAGGGGATGTCCGTGGGGACATGGGGGTGACATGGGTGACATTGGGGATGTCGTGGCCATGGGTGACGTGGGGACCATGGGGACACTTGGCCATGCCATCCCATCCATGGGGACATGAGTGACATGAGGGACACGGACAACGTGGGGGACACGGACAACATGGGGGACTTCAGGGACATAGGGGACACGGGTGACATGGGACCGTGGGGACGTGGGAGACATGAGGGACATGGGACAGTGGGGACAGTGGCCATGCCACCCTGGCTGGGGGGGGGGGACACATGAGTGATTTGGGTGACCCAGGACTGTGGGGACAGCTGGCCACGCCACCCCATTCAGGCGGACATGGGTGACATGGGACCGTGGGGACATGGGGAGAGCTGAACACGTCCCCCCGGCTGGGGTGACACGGTGGCATGGGTGACATGGGACTCCGGGGACAGCTGGCTGTGTCATCCCATCCAGAGGGACGTGGGTGCCGTGGGGACGTGCCACCCTGCTGGGGTGATGTGGGGTCATGGGGACAGCTGGCCATGTCACCCAGCTGAGGTGACACAGTGACGTGGGTGACGTGGGACTCTGAGGACAGCCACGGGTGACACGGAGCCGTGGCCACACCACCCTGGCTGGGGTGGACACGGGTGACGTGGGTGACCTGGGGACAGCTGGCCCTGCCCCTGGCCACGGGGACGCGGTGACAGCGGTGACGTTTGTCCCTCAGGATGACCACAAACTGTCCCTGGATGAGCTGGGCAGGAAGTACCAGGTGGACCTGTCCCGGGTGAGATGTCCCCGTGTCCCTGTGTCCCCTGTGTCCCCATGTCCCCATGTCCCCACGTCCCTGTGTCCCCGTGTCCCTGTGTCCCCATATGCCCCATATCCCCATGTCCCCGTGTCCCCGTGTCCCTGTGTCCCTGTGTTCCCAGTGTCCCCAGTGTCCCCTGCCCGTGCCCCCATCACCCTCTGTGTCCCCAGTGCCCCCTGTCTGTGCCCCCCATGTCCCCAGTGTCCTCTGCCCGTGCCCCTCATCCCCCCCATGTCCCCAGTGTCCCCCATCTGTGCCCCCCATATCCCCAGTGTCCCCCGCCCGTGCCCCCCGTCACCCTCTGTGTCCCCAGTGTCCCCTGTCCGTGCCCCCCATCACCCTCTGTGTCCCCAGTGTCCCCCATCTGTGCCCCCCATGTCCCCAGTGTCCCCTGCCCATGCCCGTGCCCATATCCCCAGTGTCCCCCATGTCCCCAGTGTCCCCTGCCCATACCCGTGCCCATATCCCCAGTGTCCCCCATCTGTACCCCCCATGTCCCCAGTGTCCCCTGCCCGTGCCCCTCATCCCCCCCATGTCCCCAGTGTCCCCCATCTGTGCCCCCCATGTCCCCAGTGTCCCCTGCCCGTGCCCCCATCACCCTCTGTGTTCCCAGTGTCCCCCATCTGTGCCCTCCATCACCCTCTGTGTCCCCAGTGTCCCCCATCCGTGCCCCCCATGTCCCCAGTGTCCCCTGCCCGTGCCCCTCATCCCCCCCAGGTCCCCAGTGTCCCCCACCCGCGCCCCCCATCACCCTCTGTGGCCCCAGTGTCCCCCAGTGTCCCCAGTGTCCCCTGCCCATCCCCCCATGTCCCCAGTGTCCCCCGCCCATGCCCTCATCCCCCCCATGTCCCCAGTGTCTCCTGCCCGTGCCCCCATCACCCTCTGTGTCCCCAGTGCCCCCTGCCCGTGCCCATGTCCCCAGTGTCCCCTGCCCGTGCCCCCATCACCCTCTGTGTCCCCAGTGTCCCCCATCTGTGCCCCCCATATCCCCAGTGTCCCCCGCCCGTGCCTGCATCACCCTCTGTGTCCCCAGTGCCCCCTGCCCGTGCCCCCATCACCCTCTGTGTCCCCAGTGCCCCCTGCCCGTGCCCATGTCCCCAGTGCCCCCTGCCCGTGCCCATGTCCCCAGTGTCCCCTGCCCGTGCCCCTCATCCCCCCCATGTCCCCAGTGTCCCCTGCCCGTGCCCCTCATCCCCCCCATGTCCCCAGTGTCCCCTGCCCATGCCCGTGCCCATATCCCCAGTGTCCCCCGCCCGTGCCCCTCATCCCCCCCATGTCCCCAGTGTCCCCCGCCCGTGCCCCCCATCACCCTCTGTGTCCCCAGTGTCCCCCGCCCGTGCCCCTCATCCCCCCCATGTCCCCAGTGTCCCCCATCTGTGCCCCCCATGTCCCCAGTGTCCCCCGCCCGTGCCCCCCATCACCCCCACGCCCCCGGGGTATCCCCGGTGCCACCGTGTCCCCTCGGCAGGGCCTGACCAACGCGCGGGCAGCCGAGATCCTGGTACAGGACGGTCCCAATGCCCTGACCCCGCCGCCCACCACCCCCGAGTGGGTGAAGTTCTGCCGGCAGCTCTTTGGGGGCTTCTCCATCCTGCTCTGGATCGGGGCCATCCTCTGCTTCCTGGCCTACGGCATCCAGGCCGCCATGGAGGACGAGCCCGCCAACGACAACGTGAGGGGGCACGGGGGGCACGGGGGGCACGGGGGGCATGGGCAGAGAATGGGGGCAGGAGCTTGATGGGGACACGGGGGGCATGGGGGGCATGGGGGGCACGGGGGGAGAGCATGGGTGTCAGGGGGACAGGGGCATTGAGGGGGACAGGGACATCACGGGGACACGGGGGGCATGGGCAGAGAGGGGGGGCAGGAGCTTGATGGGAACATGGGGGGCATGGGGGGCATGGGGGGCACGGGGGGCATGGGCAGAGAATGGGGGCAGGAGCTCGATGGGGACACGAGGGGCATGGGGGGCATGGGGGGCACGGGGGGAGAGCATGGGTGTCAGGGGGACAGGGGCATTGAGGGGGACAGGGACATCACGGGGACACGGGGGGCACGGGGGGCATGGGCAGAGAGAGGGGCAGGAGCTTGATGGGGACATGGGGGGCACGGGGGGCACGGGGGGCATGGGGGGCATGGGCAGAGAATGGGGGCAGGAGCTTGATGGGGACACGGGGGGCATGGGGGGCATGGGCAGAGAATGGGGGCAGGAGCTCGATGGGGACACGGGGGACACGGGGGGCACGGGGGGCATGGGCGGGGGGGGCAGGAGCTTGATGGGAACATGGGGGGCACGGGGGGCATGAGGGGCACGGGGGACATGAGCAGAGAGGGGGCAGGAGCTTGATGGGGACATGGGGGGCCCAGGGGGCATGGGGGGCACGGGGGGAGAGCATGGGTGTCAGGGAGACAGGGGCATTGAGGGGGACAGGGACATCACGGGGACACGGGGGGCACGGGGGGCACGGGGGGCATGGGGGGCATGGGCAGAGAATGGGGGCAGGAGCTCGATGGGGACACGGGGGGCATGGGGGGCATGGGAGGCATGGGGGGAGAGCATGGGTGTCAGGGGGACAGGGGCATTGAGGGGGACAGGGACATCACGGGGACACGGGGGGCACGGGGGGCATGGGCAGAGAGAGGGGCAGGAGCTTGATGGGGACATGGGGGGCATGGGGGGCATGGGGGGCACGGGGGACATGGGCAGAGAGGGGGTCAGGAGCTTGATGGGGACACAGGGGACACGGGGGCGCGGGGGGCATGGGCGGGGGGGGCAGGAGCTTGATGGGACACGGGGGGCATGGGGGGCATGAGGGGCACGGGGGACATGAGCAGAGAGGGGGCAGGAGCTTGATGGGGACATGGGGGGCATGGGGGGCATGGGGGGCACGGGGGGAGAGCATGGGTGTCAGGGGGACAGGGGCATTGAGGGGGACAGGGACATCACGGGGACACGGGGGTCACGGGGGGCATGGGGGGCATGGGCAGAGAGGGGGGCAGGAGCTTGATGGGGACATGGAGGGCACGGGGGGCACGGGAGGCATGGGGGGCATGGGCAGAGAGAGGGGCAGGAGCTTGATGGGGACATGGGGGGCATGGGGGGCATGCGGGGGCATGGGGGGCATGGGCAGAGAATGGGGGCAGGAGCTCGATGGGGACACGGGGGACACGGGGGGCACGGGGGGCATGGGCGGGGGGGGCAGGAGCTTGATGGGACACGGGGGCACGGGGGGCATGAGGGGCACGGGGGACATGAGCAGAGAGGGGGTCAGGAGCTTGATGGGGGCACGGGGGGCATGGGGGGCACGGGGGACATGGGCAGAGAATGGGGACAGGGACATCACAGGGACACGGGGGGCACGGGCAGAGAGGGGGGCAGGAGCTTGATGGGGACATGGGGGCACAGGGACACGGGGGGCACGGGGGGCACGGGGGGCATGGGGGGCACGGGGGGAGAGCATGGGTGTCATGGGGACAGGGGCATTGAGGGGGACAGGGACATCACGGGGACACGGGGGGCACGGTGGGCACTGGAGGGGGGGGGCTCTGGCATCATGGGGACATCAAGGGGGCCACGGGCATTGAGCGGGGACAGCTGCCATGGGGACACTGGCACTGGGGACACAGCCGGGCACTGGGGGTGGCACAAACCGGTGTCCTCCTGTCCCTCCCCACCCCGGGCCCGCTCTCGGGGGGTCCGGCTGTGGCTGTGGGGGGGGGGTGTCCAACCACCTTGGCTGGCACAGGGGGGTGACCCCTCGTTGTCACCCTGCCCTGGGGGGTCCCTGGGAGGTGCTGAGGTGCCCCCCTCCCCGGTGCCAGCTGTACCTGGGGGTGGTCCTGGCTGCCGTCGTCATCGTCACCGGCTGCTTCTCCTACTACCAAGAGGCCAAGAGCTCCAAGATCATGGACTCCTTCAAGAACATGGTGCCCCAGGTGGGCAGCGGGGGCACGGCCGGGAGGGACGGGGGGGCTCTGGGGGGGAGTGGGCAGCCCCTGAGGTGCCCGGTGCCCCCCAACCCCCCCCCCCCCCCAGCAAGCGCTGGTGATCCGCGAGGGCGAGAAGATCCAGATCAACGCCGAGAACGTCGTGGTCGGGGACCTGGTGGAGGTGAAGGGCGGGGACAGGGTGCCCGCGGACATGAGGATCATCTCCTCCCATGGCTGCAAGGTGGGCACGGGGGGCACTGAGGGGGCATTGGGGACATTGGGCAAGGACAGGGTGCCCGCAGACATGAGGATCATCTCCTCCCATGGCTGCAAGGTGGGCATTGAGGGGGGCACTGAGGGGGCATTGGGGACAGTGGGCAGGGACAGGGTGCCCGCAGACATGAGGGTCATCTCCTCCCATGGCTGCAAGGTGGGCACGGGGGGCGTTGAGGGGGCATTGGGTGGGGACAGGGGACATTGAGGGGGCACTGGGGACATTGAGTGGGCACTGGGGACATTGGGTGGACATTGGGTGGGGACAGAGTGCCCACGGACATGAGGGTCATCTCCTCCCATGGCTGCAAGGTGGGCACTGGGGACATTGAGGGGGCACTGGGGACATTGGGTGGGGACAGGGTGCCCACGGACATGCGGATCATCTCCTCCCATGGCTGCAAGGTGGGCATGGAGGGCATTGAGGGGGCACTGGGGACATTGGGCAGGGACAGGGTGCCCACGGACATGAGGATCATCTCCTCCCATGGCTGCGAGGTGGGCATGGGGGGCACTGGGGACACTGGGGACATTGAGGACATTGGGTGAGGACAGGGGGCACTGGGGACATTGGGCAGGGACAGGGGACATTGAGGGGGCATTGGGGACATTGGGTGGGGACAGGGTGCCCACGGACATGTGGGTCATCTCCTCCCATGGCTGCAAGGTGGGCACGGGGGACATTGGGGGGGCATTGGGGACATTGGGTGGGGACAGGGGACATTGAGGGGGCATTGAGTGGGCATTGGGCAGGGACAGGGTGCCCGCGGACATGCGGATCATCTCCTCCCATGGCTGCAAGGTGGGCACGGGGGGCATTGAGGGGACATTGGATGGGGACAGGAGACATTGAGTGGGCACTGAGGACACGGGATGGGCACAGAGTGCCAAATACCCCCCTCTGTGCCCCCCCCACCAGGTGGACAACTCCTCCCTGACGGGCGAGTCGGAGCCGCAGACGCGCTCCCCGGAGTTCACGCACGAGAACCCGCTGGAGACGCGCAACATCTGCTTCTTCTCCACCAACTGCGTGGAAGGTGGGCGCCCACCGTGGGTCCCCCTCCACCCTGCGGGTGTCCCCGTGCTCTTTGCCACCCTCATCCCCTCTCCTCCCACCCCGCCAGGCACCGCTCGGGGCATCGTCATCTCCACGGGGGACCGGACGGTGATGGGCAGGATCGCGTCGCTGGCCTCGGGGTTGGAGGTGGGGCGGACGCCGATCGCGATGGAGATCGAGCACTTCATCCGCCTCATCACCGGCGTGGCCGTGTTCCTCGGCCTCTCCTTCTTCATCCTCTCGCTCATCCTCGGCTACACCTGGCTCGAGGCCGTCATCTTCCTCATCGGCATCATCGTGGCCAACGTGCCCGAGGGGTTGCTGGCCACCGTCACGGTGAGGGGTTGGGAGTATTGGGAAGGTGCTGGGAGGGTACTGGGAAGGGCACTGGGAGGCCATTGGGGCACTGTTGGAGGGGCTGCACCTTCATCTTCCTCATGGGCATCATGGTGACCAACGTGCCCTAAGGGTTGCTGGCCACCATCATTGTTAGAGGGGGTACTGGGAAGGGCACTGGGAGGCCATTGGGGCACTGCTGGGGGGGCTACACCCTCATCTTCCTCATGGGCATCATCGTGGCCAATGTGCCCGAGGGGCTGCTGGCCACCGTCATTGTGAGAGGGGGTACTGGGAGAGCACTGGGAAGGAACTGGGAGCACTGGGAGGGCACTGGGAGGTCATTGGGGCATAGTTGGAGGGCTACACCTTCATCTTCCTCATGGGCATCATGGTGGCCAATGTGCCCGAGGGGCTGCTGGCCACCGTCATTGTGAGAGGGAGTACTGGGAGAGCACTGGGAGGGCACTGGGAGCACTGGGAGGGCACTGGAGGACACTGGGAGGCCATTGGGGCATAGTTGGGGGGACTGCACCCTCATCTTCCTCATGGGCATCATCGTGGCCAACGTGCCCTAAGGGTTGCTGGCCACCATCATTGAGAGAGGGGACAATGGGAGTACTGGGAGAGCACTGGGAAGGAACTGGGAGCACTGGGAAGGCACTGGAGGGCACTGGGAGGGAAATATGGGGCAGTTGGGGGCACTGTTGGGGGGGCTGCACCCTCATCTTCCTCATGGGCATCATCGTGGCCAACGTGCCCTAAGGGTTGCTGGCCACCGTCATTGTTAGAGGGAGTACTGGGAGAGCACTGGGAAGGAACTGGGAGCACTGGGAGGGCACTGGAGGACACTGGGAGTCCATTTGGGGCACTGCTGGGGGGGCTACACCCTCATCTTCCTCATGGGCATCATCGTGGCCAACGTGCCCTAAGGGTTGCTGGCCACCATCATTGTTAGAGGGAGTACTGGGAGAGCACTGGGAAGGAACTGGGAGCACTGGGAGGGCACTGGGAGTCCATTTGGGGCATAGTTGGGGGGCTACACCCTCATCTTCCTCATGGGCATCATGGTGGCCAATGTGCCCGAGGGGCTGCTGGCCACCGTCATTGTGAGAAGGAGTACTGGGAGAGCACTGGGAAGGAACTGGGAGCACTGGGAAGGGCACTGGGAGGTCATTGGGGCATAGTTGGGGGGCTACACCTTCATCTTCCTCATGGGCATCATGGTGGCCAATGTGCCCCAAGGGCTGCTGGCCACCATCATTGTTAGAGGGGGTACTGGGAGAGCTCTGGGAAGGAACTGGGAGCACTGGGAGGGAACTGGAGGACACTGGGAGGGCACTGGGAGGGCACTGGGAGTCCATTCGGGGCACTGCTGGGGGGGCTACACCCTCATCTTCCTCATGGGCATCATGGTGGCCAACGTGCCCTAAGGGTTGCTGGCCACCATCATTGTTAGAGGGAGTACTGGGAGAGCACTGGGAAGGAACTGGGAGCACTGGGAGGGCACTGGGAGGTCATTGGGGTATAGTTGGGGGGGCTACACCTTCATCTTCCTCATCGGCATCATGGTGGCCAATGTGCCCGAGGGGCTGCTGGCCACCGTCATTGTGAGAGGGGGTACTGGGAGAGCTCTGGGAAGGAACTGGGAGCACTGGGAGAGCACTGGGAAGGAACTGGGAGCACTGGGAGGGCACTGGAGGGCACTGGGAGGGAAATATGGGGCAGTTGGGGGCACTGTTGGGGGGGCTACACCCTCATCTTCCTCATGGGCATCATGGTGGCCAACATGCCCCAAGGGCTGCTGGCCACCATCATTGTGAGAGGGGGCAATGGGAGTACTGGGAGAGCACTGGGAAGGAACTGGGAGCACTGGGAGGGCACTGGGAGGGAAATATGGGGGTCCCTGGGGGGCAGTTTGGGGTCCCAGCCGACCTCCATGGGTGCCCCCAGACTCCCTGGGTGCCCCCCAGGATGTGCCTGACCCTGGCAGCCAAGGGGGGCTCGTACTGAGGGCACATTGGGGGGTCTGTGGGTTCAGTTTTGGGGGGCTGTGGGGGGGTCTGCGCACCCCATATGGGGGTCCCACCCCCTGTGACACCCCTGGGTGCCCCCAGACCCACCTGGGAGCCCCTGAGATGTTCCTGACGCTGATGACCGAGCCCATGGGGGGCGGTGCATTGGGGGGTCTGTGGGTTCAGTTTTGGGGGGCTGTGGGGGGGTCTGTGCACCCCATATGGGTGGTCCCACCCCCCTGTGACCCCCGTGGGTGCCCCCAGACCCACCTGGGAGCCCCTGAGATGTGCCTGATGACCGAGCCCATGGGGGGCTGTGCACTGGGGGGTCTGTGGGTTCAGTTTTGGGGGGCTGTGGGGGGGTCTGTGCACCCCATATGGGGGGTCCCACCCCCCTGTGACACCCCTGGGTGCCCCCAGACCCACCTGAGATGTGCCTGATGACCGAGCCCATGGGGGGCGGTGCATTGGGGGGTCTGTGGGTTCAGTTTGGGGGGGCTGTGGGGGGGTCTGTGCACCCCATATGGGGGGTGCCACCCCCAGTGACACCCTGGGGTGCCCCCCAGGTGTGCCTGACCCTGACCGCCAAGCGGATGGCGCGGAAGAACTGCCTGGTGAAGAACCTGGAGGCCGTGGAGACCTTGGGCTCCACCTCCACCATCTGCTCGGACAAGACGGGGACGCTGACCCAGAACCGCATGACCGTGGCCCACATGTGGTTCGACAACCAGATCCACGAGGCCGACACCACCGAGGACCAGTCAGGTGAGTGGGGGGCACCCCAAATCGCCAGTTCGGCCGGCACCCCGATCCCCTGACACCCCAACGCCCTGGAACTTCCGTACCCAAATGTATCGGCACCCCTGATCCCCCTGGAGCCCCAATGCCCTGGAATCCAGATCTTCTGGCACCCCCAATCACCAGATGCCTCAATCTCTTGGAACCCCAATCCCCTGGAACCTCAATCCCCAACACCCCAATCCCCAGACACCTCCATCTCCTGGAACCCCAATCCCCTGGAACCCCAATCCCTGGAACCCCAATCCCCTGGAACCCAGATCCTCTGACACCCCCAATCCCCAGACACCTCCATCTCTTGGAACCCCAATCTCCTGGCACCCCAATCCCCTGGAACCCCAATCCCCTGGAATCCAGATCCCCTGACACCCCCAATCCCCAGACACCTCCATCTCTTGGAACCCCAATGCCCTGGAACCTCAATCCCCAGCACCCCAATCCCCAGACACCTCCATCTCCTGGAACCCCAATCCCCTGGAACCCAGATCCTCTGACACCCCCAATCCTCAGACACCTCAATCTCTTGGAACCCCAATCTCCTGGCACCCCAATCCCCTGGAACCCCAATCCCCTGGAACCCAGATCCCCTGACACCCCCAATCCCCAGACACCTCAATCTCTTGGAACCTCAATGCCCTGGAACCTCAATCCCCAGCACCCCAATCCCCAGACACCTCCATCTCCTGGTACCCCAATCCCCTGGAACCCAGATCCTCTGACACCCCCAATCCTCAGACACCTCAATCTCTTGGAGCCCCAATCCCCCAGAACCCCAATCCCTGGAACCCCAATCCCCTGGAACCCCAATCCCTGGAACCCAGATCCCCTGACACCCCCAATCCCCAGACGCCTCAATCAATCTCTTGGAGCCCCAATCCCCTGGAACCTCAATCCCCAACACCCCAATCCCCAGACACCTCCATCTCCTGGAACCCCAATCCCCTGGAACCCAGATCCTCTGACACCCCCAATCCTCAGACACCTCAATCTCTTGGAACCCCAATCCCCAGACACCCCAATCCCCAGACACCCCAATCCCTCAGCATCCCGATCCCCTGGAAGCTCAACCCCCTGGGTGCCCAGCCCCCGGAGCCGCTGGCACCCCACCCCTCTGGCACTGTCACCCCCCAACGCCCCCATTCCCTGGAACCCTGGCACCCCGACATCCTGGCACCCCGACATCCTGGCACTGTGACCCCCCCCTTCCCCAGCACCCCAATCCCCCCAGCACCCCAATGCCCCAGGCACCAGGGTGGTCAGTGAGTGGCACTGGTGACACCAGGCTGGTCAGTGGGTGACACCGTGCTGGTCAGTGGGTGACACTGAGGTGGTCAGTGGGCGACACTGGGGTGGTCAGTGGGTGACACCGTGCTGGTCAGTGGGTGACACTGGGGTGGTCAGTGGGTGACAGTGGGGTGGTCAATGGGTGACACTGGTGACACTGGGGTGGTCAGTGGGTGACACTGGGGTGGTCAGTGGGTGACACCGAGCTGCTCAGTGGGTGACACTGAGGTGGTCAGTGGGTGACACTGGGGTGGTCAGTGGGTGACACCGTGCTGGTCAGTGGGTGACACTGGGGTGGTCAGTGGGCGACACTGGGGTGGTCAGTGGGTGACACAGGGGTGGTCAATGGGTGACACCGCGGGTGTCCCCCACACCCCTGCCAGCTCCCGCTGTCCCCAGGTGCCACCTTCGACAAGCGCTCGCCCACGTGGGCGGCCCGGGCAACACCGGGGTGGTCAGTGGGTGGCACTGGGGTGGTCAGTGGGTGACACTGGGGTGGTCAGTGGGTGACACGGGGGTGGTCAGTGGGTGACACCATGCTGGTCAGTGGGTGACAGTGGGGTGGTCAGTGGGTGACAGTGGGGTGGTCAATGGGTGACACTGGTGACACCAGGGTGGTCAGTGGGTGACACTGGGGTGGTCAGTGGGTGACACCGTGCTGGTCAGTGGGTGACAGTGGGGTGGTCAGTGGGCGACACCGGGGTGGTCAGTGGGTGACACCAGGGTGGTCAATGGGTGACACTGGGGTGGTCAGTGGGTGACACCAGGCTGGTCAATGGGTGACACCGGGGTGGTCAATGGGTGACACTGGGGTGGTCAGTGGGTGACACCAGGCTGGTCAATGGGTGACACCAGGGTGGTCAGTGGGTGACACTGGGGTGGTCAGTGGGTGACACCAGGCTGGTCAATGGGTGACACCAGGCTGGTCAATGGGTGACATCGCGGGTGTCCCCCACACCCCTGCCAGCTCCCGCTGTCCCCAGGTGCCACCTTCGACAAGCGCTCGCCCACGTGGGCGGCCCTGGCAACACCGGGGTGGTCAGTGGGTGGCACTGGCGACACCGGGGTGGTCAGTGGGTGGCACCGGGGTGGTCAGTGGGTGACACTGGTGACACTGGGGTGGTCAGTGGGCGACACTGGGGTGGTCAGTGGGTGACACCGTGCTGGTCAGTGGGTGACACCGGGCTGGTCAGTGGGTGACACCGGGCTGGTCAGTGGGTGACAGTGAGGTGGTCAGTGGGTGACACTGGGGTGGTCAGTGGGTGACACTGAGGTGGTCAGTGGGTGACACCGGGGTGGTCAGTGGGTGACACCGAGGTGGTCAGTGGGTGACACTGGGGTGGTCAGTGGGTGACACTGAGGTGGTCAGTGGGCGACACTGGGGTGGTCAGTGGGTGACACTGAGGTAGTCAGTGGGCGACACTGGGGTGGTCAGTAGGTGACACCGTGCTGGTCAGTGGGTGACAGTGGGGTGGTCAGTGGGCGACACTGGGGTGGTCAGTGGGTGACAGTGGGGTGGTCAGTGGGCGACACTGGGGTGGTCAGTGGGTGACACTGAGGTGGTCAGTGGGTGACACTGGGGTGGTCAGTGGGTGACACCGTGCTGGTCAGTGGGTGACACTGGGGTGGTCAGTGGGTGACACTGAGGTGGTCAGTGGGTGACAATGGGGTGGTCAGTGGGTGACACTGGGGTGGTCAGTGGGTGACACCGAGCTGCTCAGTGGGTGACACTGAGGTGGTCAGTGGGTGACACCGTGCTGGTCAGTGGGTGACACTGGGGTGGTCAGTGGGCGACACTGGGGTGGTCAGTGGGTGACACAGGGGTGGTCAATGGGTGACACCGCGGGTGTCCCCCACACCCCTGCCAGCTCCCGCTGTCCCCAGGTGCCACCTTCGACAAGCGCTCGCCCACGTGGGCGGCCCTGGCAACACCGGGGTGGTCAGTGGGTGACAGTGGTGACACTGGGGTGGTCAGTGGGTGACACTGGGGTGGCCAGTGAGTGGCACTGGTGACAATGGGGTGGTCAGTGGGTGACAATGGGGTGGTCAGTGGGTGACACCATGCTGGTCAGTGGGTGACAGTGGGGTGGTCAGTGGGTGACAGTGGGGTGGTCAATGGGTGACAGTGGTGACACCAGGGTGGTCAGTGGGTGACACTGGGGTGGTCAGTGGGTGACACCGTGCTGGTCAGTGGGTGACAGTGGGGTGGTCAGTGGGTGACAGTGGGGTGGTCAATGGGTGACACTGGTGACACTGGGGTGGTCAGTGGGTGACACTGGGGTGGTCAGTGGGTGACACTGAGGTGGTCAGTGGGTGACACTGGGGTGGTCAGTGGGTGACACCGTGCTGGTCAGTGGGTGACACTGAGGTGGTCAGTGGGCGACACTGGGGTGGTCAGTGGGTGACACCGTGCTGGTCAGTGGGTGACACTGAGGTGGTCAGTGGGCGACACTGGGGTGGTCAGTGGGCGACACTGGGGTGGTCAGTGGGTGACACCGTGCTGGTCAGTGGGTGACAGTGGGGTGGTCAGTGGGTGACACTGAGGTGGTCAGTGGGCGACACTGAGGTGGTCAGTGGGTGACACCGTGCTGGTCAGTGGGTGACACTGGGGTGGTCAGTGGGTGACACTGAGGTGGTCAGTGGGTGACACTGGGGTGGTCAGTGGGTGACAATGGGGTGGTCAGTGGGTGACACCATGCTGGTCAGTGGGTGACACTGGGGTGGTCAGTGGGTGACACTGAGGTGGTCAGTGGGTGACACTGGGGTGGTCAGTGGGTGACACCGTGCTGGTCAGTGGGTGACACTGAGGTGGTCAGTGGGCGACACTGGGGTGGTCAGTGGGTGACACCGTGCTGGTCAGTGGGTGACACTGAGGTGGTCAGTGGGCGACACTGGGGTGGTCAGTGGGTGACACCGGGGTGGTCAGTGGGTGACACCGTGCTGGTCAGTGGGTGACACCGGGGTGGTCAGTGGGCGACACTGGGGTGGTCAGTGGGTGACACCGTGCTGGTCAGTGGGTGACACTGAGGTGGTCAGTGGGCGACACTGGGGTGGTCAATGGGTGACACCGTGCTGGTCAGTGGGTGACACCGGGGTGGTCAATGGGTGACACTGGGGTGGTCAGTGGGCGACACTGGGGTGGTCAGTGGGTGACACCGTGCTGGTCAGTGGGTGACACTGAGGTGGTCAGTGGGCGACACTGAGGTGGTCAGTGGGCGACACTGAGGTGGTCAGTGGGCGACACTGGGGTGGTCAGTGGGTGACACCGTGCTGGTCAGTGGGTGACACTGGGGTGGTCAGTGGGTGACACTGAGGTGGTCAGTGGGTGACACCGTGCTGGTCAGTGGGTGACACTGGGGTGGTCAGTGGGTGACACTGAGGTGGTCAGTGGGTGACACTGGGGTGGTCAGTGGGTGACAATGGGGTGGTCAGTGGGTGACACCATGCTGGTCAGTGGGTGACAGTGGGGTGGTCAGTGGGCGACAGTGGGGTGGTCAATGGGTGACACCAGGGTGGTCAGTGGGTGACACTGAGGTGGTCAGTGGGCGACACTGGGGTGGTCAGTGGGTGACACCGGGGTGGTCAGTGGGTGACACCGTGCTGGTCAGTGGGTGACACTGGGGTGGTCAGTGGGTGACACTGAGGTGGTCAGTGGGTGACACTGGGGTGGTCAGTGGGTGACAATGGGGTGGTCAGTGGGTGACACCATGCTGGTCAGTGGGTGACAGTGGGGTGGTCAGTGGGCGACAGTGGGGTGGTCAATGGGTGACACCAGGGTGGTCAGTGGGTGACACTGAGGTGGTCAGTGGGCGACACCGGGGTGGTCAATGGGTGACACCAGGCTGGTCAATGGGTGACACCGCGGGTGTCCCCCACACCCCTGCCAGCTCCCGCTGTCCCCAGGTGCCACCTTCGACAAGCGCTCGCCCACGTGGGCGGCCCTGGCGCGCATCGCGGGGCTCTGTAACCGCGCCGTGTTCAAGCCCGGCCAGGAGAACGTCTCCATCTCCAAGGTCCGGGGGAGGGGTCCCCGAGACCCCGGGGGAGGGGGACACGGGTGCCCGAGATCCCGGCGAGGGGGACACGGGTCCTTGAGGCCACGGGGGAGGGGGACACGGGTGCCCGAGGTGCCGGGGGAGGGGGACACGGGTGCCCAAGGCCACAGGGGAGGGGGACACGGGTGTCCGAGATACCGGGGGAGGGGGACACGGGTCCCTGAGGTGCCGGGGGAGGGGGACACGGATGTCCGAGATACCGGGGGAGGGGGACACGGGTGCCCTGAGGCCACGGGGGGAGGGGGACACGGGTGCCCTGAGGCCACAGGGGACGGGGACACGGGTCCTTGAGGCTCCGGGGAGGGGGACACGGGTGCCCGAGATCCCAGGAGAGGGGGACATGGGTCCTTGAGGCCACAGGAGAGGGGGACACGGGTCCCTGAGGTGCCGGGGGAGGGGGACACGGGTGCCCATAGGTGCCGGGGGAGGGGTGCACGGGTCCCCGAGATCCCGGGGGAGGGGGACACGGGTCCCTGAGGTGCCGGGGGAGGGGGACACGGGTGCCCGAGGCCACGGGGGAGGGGGACACGGGTCCCTGAGGCCACGGGGGAGGGGGACACGGGTGCCCGAGACCCTGGGGGAGGGGGACACGGGACCTCGAGGCCACAGGGGAGGGGGACACGGGTGTCCGAGATACGGGGGGAGGGGGACACGGGTCCTTGAGGCCACAGGGGAGGGGGACACGGGTGCCCGAGGCCACGGGGGAGGGGGACACGGGTGCCTGGAGGTGCCGGGGGAGGGGGACACGGGTGTCCGAGATCCCGGCGGAGGGGGACACGGGTCCTTGAGGCCCCGGGGGAGGGGGACATGGGTGCCCTGAGGCCACGGGGGAGGGGGACACGGGTGCCTGGAGGTGCCGGGGGAGGGGGACACGGGTCCCCGAGATCCCGGGGGAGGGGGACACGGGTGCCCGAGGCCACGGGGGAGGGGTACACGGGTGCCCGAGGCCACGGGGGAGGGGGACACGGGTCCTTGAGGCCACAGGGGAGGGGGACACGGGTGCCCAGAGGTGCCGGGGGAGGGGTGCACGGGTGTCTGAAATCCCGGGGGAGGGGGACACGGGTGCCCGAGGCCACAGGGGAGGGGGACACGGGTCCCTGAGGTGCCGGGGGAGGGGGACACGGGTGCCCGAGATACGGGGGGAGGGGGACACGGGTCCCTGAGGTGCCGGGGGAGGGGGACACGGGTGCCCGAGATACGGGGGAGGGGGACACGGGTCCTTGAGGTGCCGGGGGAGGGGGACACGGGTGCCCTGAGGACATGGGGGAGGGGGACACGGGTCCCTGAGGCGCATGGGGAGGGGGACACGGGTCCCTGAGGTGCCAGGGGAGGGGTGCACGGCCACCCCGAGCCCCCCGGAGAGCCCTGGGTGCCCCCCTCCTGCAGCGGGACACGGCCGGGGACGCGTCGGAGTCGGCGCTGCTCAAGTGCATCCAACTGTCCTGCGGCTCCGTGAAGAGGATGAGGGACAGGAACCCCAAAGTCACCGAGATCCCCTTCAACTCCACCAACAAGTACCAGGTACTGGGGGGTACTGGGAGCACTGGGAGGGGCGACTAGGGCCAATGGGAGCGCTGGGAGTGCTGGGAGAGGGGATCTGGGAGGACTGGGAGGGGGAACTGGGAGCACTGAGGGTACTGGGAGGGGGAACTGGGAGCACTGAGGGCACTGGGAGGGGGAACTGGGGGCACTGGGAGGACTGGGAGGGGGAACTGGGGCCACTGGGAGCACTGGGAGGGGGGGCTGGGGCCACTGGGGGCACTGGGAGCACTGGGAGGGGCGACTAGGGCCAATGGGAGCGCTGGGAGTGCTGGGAGAGGGAATCTGGGAGGACTGGGAGGGGGAACTGGGAGCACTGAGGGTACTGGGAGGGGGAACTGGGAGCACTGAGGGTACTGGGAGGGGGAACTGGGGGCACTGAGGGCACTGGGAGGGGGGGGCTGGGGCCACTGGGAGCACTGGGAGGGGCGACTAGGGCCAATGGGAGCGCTGGGAGTGCTGGGAGAGGGGCACTAGGAGGACTGGGAGGGGGAACTGGAGGCACTGGGGGCACTGGGAGGGGGAACTGGGGGCACTGGGAGGACTGGGAGGGGGCACTGAGGGCACTGGGAGGGGGGGGCTGGGGCCACTGGGAGCACTGGGAGGGGCAACTAGGGCCAATGGGAGCGCTGGGAGTGCTGGGAGAGGGGCACTGGGAGGACTGGGAGGGGGAACTGGAGGCACTGGGGGCACTGGGAGGGGGAACTGGGGGCACTGGGAGGACTGGGAGGGGGCACTGAGGGCACTGGGAGGGGGGGGCTGGGGCCACTGGGAGCACTGGGAGGGGCAACTAGGGCCAATGGGAGCGTTGGGAGTGCCGGGAGAGGGGCACTGGGAGGACTGGGAGGGGGAACTGGAGGCAACAACCCCAGAGTGTGGGTGACCCTGGGGTGACACTGGGCAGTGTGTGGGTGACCCTGGGGTGCCTGTGGGTGACACTGGGCAGTGTGTGGGTGACACTGGGGCGGCTCTGGGTGACACTGGTGACACTGGGATGCCTGTGGGTGACACTGGGCAGTGTGTGGGTGACCCTGGGGTGGTTCTGGGTGACTCTGGGGTGACACTGGGCAGTGTGTGGGTGACACTGGGGTGCCTGTGGGTGACACTGGGGTGCCTGTGGGTGACACTGGGGCGGCTCTGGGTGACACTGGGGTGCCTGTGGGTGACACTGGTGACACTGGGCAGTGTGTGGGTGACACTGGGGTGGCTCTGGGTGACACTGGGGTGCCTGTGGGTGACACTGGTGACACCAGGCTGTGTGTGGGTGACACTGGTGACACTGGGGTGCCTGTGGGTGACCCTGGGGTGCCTGTGGGTGACACTGGGGCGGCTCTGGGTGACACTGGGATGCCTGTGGGTGACACTGGGATGACACCAGTCAGTCCGTGTGGGTGACACTGGGGTGTCTGTGGGTGACCCTGGGATGCCTGTGGGTGACCCTGGGGTGGCTCTGGGTAACCCTGGGATGCCTGTGGGTGACACTGGGGCGGCTCTGGGTGACACTGGGGTGCCTGTGGGTGACACTGGGCAGTGTGTGGGTGACCCTGGGGTGCCTGTGGGTGACACTGGGCAGTGTGTGGGTGACACTGGGGCGGCTCTGGGTGACACTGGGGTGCCTGTGGGTGACCCTGGGGTGCCTGTGGGTGACCCTGGGATGCCTGTGGGTGACACTGGGGTGGCTCTGGGTAATCCTGGGGTGCCTGTGGGTGACACTGGGCAGTGTGTGGGTGACACTGGGGTGCCTGTGGGTGACACTGGGGCGGCTCTGGGTGACCCTGGGATGCCTGTGGGTGACACTGGGGCGGCTCTGGGTGACACTGGGGCGGCTCTGGGTGACCCTGGGATGCCTGTGGGTGACACTGGGGCGGCTCTGGGTGACACTGGGATGCCTGTGGGTGACACTGGGGTGGCTCTGGGTAATCCTGGGGTGCCTGTGGGTGACACTGGGCAGTGTGTGGGTGACCCTGGGATGCCTGTGGGTGACACTGGGGCGGCTCTGGGTGACCCTGGGATGCCTGTGGGTGACACTGGGCAGTGTGTGGGTGACCCTGGGATGCCTGTGGGTGACACTGGGGCGACTCTGGGTAATCCTGGGATGCCTGTGGGTGACCCAGGGGTGACACCGGTCAGTCCGTGCGGGTGACCCCGTGCCGACCCCGCTGTGTGACCCCGCTGTCCCCCTGTCCCCGTGGCCAGCTGTCCATCCACGAGCGCGAGGAGGACCCCCAGGGCTACCTGCTGGTGATGAAAGGAGCCCCCGAGCGCATCCTGGACCGCTGCTCCCGCATCCTCCTGCAGGGCCAGGAGCAGCCGCTGGACCAGGAGATGCGCGAGGCCTTCCAGAACGCCTACCTGGAGCTGGGGGGGCTCGGCGAGAGGGTCCTGGGTACACCCGGGGGGGGTCCTGGGGGGGTCCTGGGGGGTTCTGGGGGGCTGGAAGAGGATCCCGGGGGTCCCTGGGGGAGCAACACCAGGATGAGGAGGAGAAGGAGCCCTTACCTGGAGCTGGGAGGGCCCAGGGAGAGGGTCCTGGGTACACCCAGGGGGGTCCTGGGGGGGTTCTGGGGGGTTCTGGGGGGTTCTGGGGGGCTGGAAGAGGATCCGGGGGGATTTGGGGGAGCAGCACCTGGATGAGGAGGAGAAGGAGCCCTTACCTGGAGGTGGGGGGGCTCGGGGAGAGGGTGCTGGGCACACCTGGGGGGGTCCTGGGGGGGTTCTGGGGGGTTCTGGGGGGTTCTGGGGGGCTGGAAGAGGATCCGGGGGGATTTGGGGGAGCAGCACCTGGATGAGGAGGAGAAGGAGCCCTTACCTGGAGGTGGGGGGGCTCGGGGAGAGGGTGCTGGGCACACCTGGGGGGGTCCTGGGGGGGTTCTGGGGGGTTCTGGGGGGCTGGAAGAGGATCCCGGGGGGATTTGGGGGAGCAACACCAGGATGAGAGGAGAAGGAGTCGTTCAGAGCCCTTACCTGGAGCTGGGAGGGCTCAGGGAGAGGGTCCTGGGTACACCCGGGGGGTCCTGGAGGGGTTCTGGGGGGCTGGAAGAGGATCCCGGGGGGATTTGGGGGTCCCTGGGGGAGTAGGACTGGGATGAGGAGTCGTTCAGAGCCCTTACCTGGAGCTGGGGGGGCTCAGGGAGAGGGTGCTGGGTACACCCAGGGGGGGTCCTGGGGGGGTCCTGGGGGGGTTCTGGGGGGTTCTGGGGGGCTGGAAGAGGATCCAGGGGGAATTTGGGGGAGCAACACCAGGATGAGAGGAGAAGGAGTCGTTCAGAGCCCTTACCTGGAGCTGGGGGGGCTCGGCGAGAGGGTCCTGGGTACACCCAGGGGGGTCCTGGGGGAGTCCTGGGGGGGTTCTGGGGGGCTGGAAGAGGATCCCGGGGGGATTTGGGGGTCCCTGGGGGAGCAGCACCTGGATGAGGAGGAGAAGGAGCCCTTACCTGGAGCGGGGGGGGGCTCGGCGAGAGGGTCCTGGGTACACCTGGGGGGGTCCTGGGGGGGTTCTGGGGGGGTTCTGGGGGGCTGGAAGAGGATCCCGGGGGGATTTGGGGGAGCAACACCAGGATGAGAGGAGAAGGAGTCGTTCAGAGCCCTTACCTGGAGCTGGGGGGGCTCAGGGAGAGGGTCCTGGGTACACCTGGGGGGGTCCTGGGGGGGTCCTGGGGGGGTTCTGGGGGGTTCTGGGGGGCTGGAAGAGGATCCAGGGGGATTTGGGGGTCCCTGGGGGAGTAGGACTGGGATGAGGAGGAGAAGGAGCCCTTACCTGGAGCTGGGGGGGCTCGGGGAGAGGGTCCTGGGTACACCCAGGGGGGTCCTGGGGGGGTTCTGGGGGGTTCTGGGGGGTTCTGGGGGGCTGGAAGAGGATCCAGGGGGAATTTGGGGGTCCCGGGGGGAGTAGGACTGGGATGAGGAGGAGAAGGAGTCGTTCAGAGCCCTTACCTGGAGCTGGGGGGGCTCAGGGAGAGGGTCTGGGGTACTCCCAGGGGGGTTCTGGGGGATTCTGGGGGGGTTCTGGGGGGCTGGAAGAGGATCCCGGGGGTCCCTGGGGGAGCAACACCAGGATGAGAGGAGAAGGAGCCCTTACCTGGAGGTGGAGGGGCTCGGTGAGAGGGTCCTGGGTACACCCGGGGGGGGTCCTGGGGGGGTTCTGGGGGGTTCTGGGGGGCTGGAAGAGGATCCCGGGGGAATTTGGGGGTCCCTGGCGGAGCAGCGCCTGGATGAGGAGGAGAAGGAGCCCTTACCTGGAGGTGGGGGGGCTCGGCGAGAGGGTCCTGGGTACACCCGGGGGGGGTCCTGGGGGGGTTCTGGGGGGTTCTGGGGGGCTGGAAGAGGATCCAGGGGGAATTTGGGGGAGCAACACCAGGATGAGAGGAGAAGGAGTCGTTCAGAGCCCTTACCTGGAGCTGGGGGGGCTCAGGGAGAGGGTCCTGGGTACACCCAGGGGGGTCCTGGGGGGGTTCTGGGGGGCTGGAAGAGGATCCCGGGGGGATTTGGGGGTCCCTGGGGGAGCAGCGCCTGGATGAGGAGGGGGAGGAGGTCTTAGAGACCCTCTGAGGGGGGAGGGGATTTGGGGGGGGGGGGGTCCCGTGGTTTCCTGGGGTGTCTTTGGGGGTCTCACCGTGCCCCCCCCGATGTCCCCAGGGTTCCATCACTCAAACCTCCCCCCGGACAAGTTCCTGGGGGTGTCTTTGGGGGTCTCATCGTGCCCCCCCCGATGTCCCCAGGGTTCTGTCACCTGTACCTCCCCCCGGACAAGTTCCTGGGGTGTCTTTGGGGGTCTCACTGTGCCCCCCCCCCGATGTCCCCAGGGTTCCGTCACCCAAACCTCCCCCCGGACAAGTTCCTGGGGTGTCTTTGGGGTCTCATCGTGCCCCCCCGATGTCCCCCGGGTTCCATCACCCAAATCCACCCCAGAACGGATTCCTGGGGTGTCTTTGGGGGTCTCACTGTGTCCCCCCCCGATGTCCCCAGGGTTCTGTCACCCAAACCTGTCCCAGGACAAGTTCCTGGGGTGTCTTTGGGGTCTCATCGTGTCCCCCCCGGTGTCCCCAGGGTTCTGTCACCTGTACCTCCCCCCGGACAAGTTCCTGGGGTGTCTTTGGGGGTCTCACCGTGCCCCCCCCCGGTGTCCCCAGGGTGCTGTCACCCAAATCCGCCCCCGGACGGATTCCTGGGGGTATCTTTGGGGTCTCACTGTGCCCCCCCCCGATGTCCCCAGGGTTCCATCACCCAAACCTCCCCCCGGACAAGTTCCTGGGGTGTCTTTTGGGGTCTCACTGTGCCCCCCCCCGGTGTCCCCAGGGTTCTGTCACCCAAACCTGTCCCAGGACAAGTTCCTGGGGTGTCCTTGGGGTCTCATCGTGTCCCCCCCGGTGTCCCCAGGGTTCTGTCACCTGTACCTCCCCCCGGACAAGTTCCTGGGGTGTCTTTGGGGTCTCATCGTGCCCCCCCCGATGTCCCCAGGGTTCTGTCACCTGTACCTCCCCCCGGACGGATTCCTGGGGTGTCTTTGGGGTCTCATCGTGCCCCCCCCCCGGTGTCCCCCGGGTTCCATCACCCAAATCCACCCCCGGACAAGTTCCTGGGGTGTCTTTGGGGGTCTCATCGTGTCCCCCCCGGTGTCCCCAGGGTTCTGTCACCCAAATCCACCCCAGAACGGATTCCTGGGGTGTCTTTGGGGTCTCATCGTGCCCCCCCGATGTCCCCAGGGTTCCATCACCCAAATCCGCCCCCGGACAAGTTCCTGGGGTGTCTTTGGGGGTCTCACTGTGCCCCCCCCCGATGTCCCCAGGGTTCTGTCACCCAAACCTCCCCCAGGACAAGTTCCTGGGGTGTCTTTGGGGGTCTCACCGTGCCCCCCCGGTGTCCCCAGGGTTCCATCACCCAAACCTCCCCCCGGACAAGTTCCTGGGGTGTCTTTTGGGGTCTCACTGTGCCCCCCCCCGGTGTCCCCAGGGTTCTGTCACCCAAACCTGTCCCAGGACAAGTTCCTGGGGTGTCTTTGGGGTCTCACCGTGCCCCCCCCCGATGTCCCCAGGCTTCTGTCACCTGTACCTCCCCCCGGACAAGTTCCTGGGGTGTCTTTGGGGGTCTCACTGTGCCCCCCCGGTGTCCCCAGGGTTCTGTCACCTGTACCTCTCCCCGGACAAGTTCCTGGGGTGTCTTTGGGGGTCTCATCGTGCCCCCCCCGATGTCCCCAGGGTTCTGTCACCTGTACCTCCCCCCGGACAAGTTCCTGGGGTGTCTTTGGGGTCTCACCGTGCCCCCCCCCGATGTCCCCAGGGTTCTGTCACCTGTACCTCCCCCCGGACAAGTTCCTGGGGTGTCTTTGGGGGTCTCATCGTGTCCCCCCCGGTGTCCCCAGGGTTCTGTCACCTGTACCTCCCCCCGGACAAGTTCCCCCGCGGGTTCCGCTTCGACGCGGACGAGGTGAATTTCCCCACGAGCGACCTTTGCTTCGTGGGGCTCATGTCCATGATCGACCCCCCCCGCGCCGCCGTCCCCGACGCCGTCGGGAAGTGCCGCAGCGCCGGCATCAAGGTGGGACCCCCCCCCCCGCCCCCTCCCCACCACCCTCGGCACCCCAAAACTCCCCCCCCCCCGCCCCGAGCCAGCCCGGATACCCCCTCCCCATCTCCTTGTCCGTCCATCCCCCCCCCCCTCCGTATCCCAAATCCCTCCCCCAGTCCCCCTCTTTATCCCCCCCAAATCCTCCCTATCCCCCCCATCCCGATCCTCCCGCCCCCCCCAAATCCCCCCGTATCCCCCCAATCCTGCCCCCCCCATCCCTCTACATCCCCCCATCCCCCCCAAATCCCCCATCTCCCCCCGTCCCCCTCCTTATCCCCCCAGCCCCCAAATCCCCCCGTATCCCCCCAATCCTGCCCCCCCTCATCCCTCTACATCCCCCCATTCCCCCAAAATCCCCCATCTCCCCCCGTCCCCCTCCTTATCCCCCCCAGCCCCCAAATCCCCCCATATCCCCCCAATCCTGCCCCCCCTCATCCCTCTACATCCCCCCATCCCCCCCAAATCCCCCATCTCCCCATCCCCCTCCTTATCCCCCCCAAATCCTCCCTATCCCCCCATCCCGATCCTCCCGCCCCCCCCCAAATCCCCCCGTATCCCCCCAATCCTGCCCCCCCATCCCTCTACATCCCCCCCATTCCCCCAAATCCCCCATCTCCCCCCATCCCCCTCCTTATCCCCCCCAGCCCCCAAATCCCCCCGTATCCCCCAATCCTGTCCCCCCTCATCCCTCTACATCCCCCCCATCCCCCCATCCCCCCCAAATCCCCCATCTCCCCCATCCCCCTCCTTATCCCCCCCAAATCCTCCCTATCCCCCCATCCCGATCCTCCCGCCCCCCCCCAAATCCCCCCGTATCCCCCCAATCCTGCCCCCCCATCCCTCTACATCCCCCCCATTCCCCCAAATCCCCCATCTCCCCCATCCCCCTCCTTATCCCCCCCAGCCCCCAAATCCCCCCGTATCCCCCCAATCCTGCCCCCCCATCCCTCTACATCCCCCCCATCCCCCCCAAATCCCCCATCTCCCCCCATCCCCCTCCTTATCCCCCCCAAATCCTCCCTATCCCCCCCCATCCCGATCCTCCCGCCCCCCCCAAATCCCCCCGTATCCCCCCAATCCTGCCCCCCATCATCCCTCTACATCCCCCCATCCCCCCCCAAATCCCCCATCTCCCCCATCCCCCTCCTTATCCCCCCCAAATCCTCCCTATCCCCCCCATCCCGATCCTCCCGCCCCCCCCAATCCCCCCGTATTCCCCCAATCCTGCCCCCCTCCATCCCTCTACATCCCCCCCATTCCCCCAAATCCCCCATCTCCCCCCATCCCCCTCCTTATCCCCCCCAGCCCCCAAATCCTCCCCATCCCCCCATCCCGATCCTCCCGCCCCCCCCAAATCCCCCCGTATCCCCCCAATCCTGCCCCCCCCTCATCCCTCTACATCCCCCCATCCCCCCCAAATCCCCCATCTCCCCCATCCTCACGACCCCTCCCCCATCCCCCCCTGCTCCCATCCCCCATCCCCTCACCCACCCAACCCCCCCTGTCCCTTCCACGTCCCACCAGTGTCCCCAGTGCCCCCCACCCCTCCCCAATCCCCCGTGACCCCTCCGTGTCCCCCCCAACTCCCCCATCCCCTCCAACCCCCCTTGTCCCCCCCTTGTCCCCCCATGTCCCCAACTCCCCCCTCCAACCCCCCCATGTCCCCCCCAAGTCCCTCACCCCCCAACCCCCTTGTCCCCCGTGTCCCCCCAATGTCCCCAACTCCCCCCCAACCCCCCTTGTCCCCCCATGTCCCCCCCCTTGTCCCCAAGTCCCCCCCACCCCCTTTGTCCCCCCCATGTCCCCTCCATGTCCCCAACTCCCCCACCCCCTCCAACCCCCCCATGTCCCCCCCATGTCCCCAACTCAACCCCCCAACCCCCCATGTCCCCCCCTTGTCCCCCCCATGTCCCCAACTCCCCCACCCCCTCCAACCCCCCCTTGTCCCCCCCATGTCCCCAACTCCCCCCCTCCAACCCCCCATGTCCCCCCCAAGTCCCCCACCCCCCCAACCCCCCTTGTCCCCCCCATGTCCCCCCAATGTCCCCCACTCCCCCATCCCCTTGTCCCCCCATGTCCCCAACTCCCCCCCTCCAACCCCCCATGTCCCCCCCTTGTCCCCCCATGTCTCCCCCATGTCCCCAACTCCCCCACCCCCTCCAACCCCCCCTTGTCCCCTCGTGTCCCCCCCATGTCCCCAGCTCCCCCACCCCTCCAACCCCCCTTGTCCCCCCTTGTCCCCCCATGTCCCCCACTTGTCCCCAACTCCCCCACCCCCTCCAACCCCCTTGTTCTCCCCGTGTCCCCCCCATGTCCCCAACTCCCCCCCAACCCCCCTTGTCCCCCCCATGTCCCCCCATGTCCCCCCCGTGTCCCCCCCATGTCCCCAACTCCCCCCCAACCCCCCTTGTCCCCCCCATGTCCCCCCCATGTCCCAACTCCCCCATCCCCTTTTCCCCCCATGTCCCCAACTCCCCCACCCCCTCCAACCCCCCTTGTCCCCCCCTTGTCCCCCCCATGTCCCCCCATGTCCCCAACTCCCCCCCCACCCCCCCAACCCCCCTTTGTCCCCCCTTGTCCCCCACTTGTTCCCAGCTCCCCCCCAACCCCCCTTGTCCCCCCCATGTCCCCACCTCCCCCACCCCCTCCAACCCCCCATGTCCCCCCCATGTCCCCCCCATGTCCCCCCCATGTCCCCCCCTTGTCCCCAAGTCCCCCCCACCCCCTTTGTCCCCCCCATGTCCCCTCCATGTCCCCAACTCCCCCACCCCCTCCAACCCCCCCATGTCCCCCCCATGTCCCCAACTCAACCCCCCAACCCCCCATGTCCCCCCCTTGTCCCCCCCATGTCCCCAACTCCCCCCCTCCAACCCCCCATATCCCCCCCAAGTCCCCCACCCCCCCAACCCCCCTTGTCCCCCCCATGTCCCCCCAATGTCCCCCACTCCCCCATCCCCTTGTCCCCCCATGTCCCCAACTCCCCCCCTCCAACCCCCCATGTCCCCCCCATGTCCCCAACTCCCCCACCCCCTCCAACCCCCCTTGTCCCCCCATGTCCCCCCCATGTCCCCAACTCCCCCACCCCCTCCAACCCCCCTTGTTCTCCCCGTGTCCCCCCCCATGTCCCCAACTCCCCCCCACCCCCCATGTCCCCCCCATGTCCCCCCCATGTCCCAACTCCCCCATCCCCTTTTCCCCCCATGTCCCCAACTCCCCCACCCCCTCCAACCCCCCCTTGTCCCCCCCTTGTCCCCCCCTTGTCCCCCCTCCAACCCCGCCTTGTCCCCCCCATCCCCGGTGCCCTCCCCATTCCGGGGGTGTCCCCAGATGTCCCCCAGGTGTCCCCCAGGTGTCCCCAGATGTCCCCAGGTGTCCCCCAGGTGTCCCCAGATGTCCCCAGGTGTCTCCCAGGTGTCCCCAGGTGTCCCCCAGATGTCCCCAGGTGTCCCCAGATGTCCCCCAGGTGTCCCCAGGTGTCCCCCAGATGTCCCCAGGTGTCCCCAGGTGTCCCCCAGGTGTCCCCCAGATGTCCCCCAGATGTCCCCCAGGTGTCCCCAGGTGTCCCCCAGATGTCCCCCAGATGTCCCCAGGTGTCCCCAGGTGTCCCCCAGGTGTCCCCCAGATGTCCCCAGGTGTCCCCAGATGTCCCCCAGGTGTCCCCCAGGTGTCCCCAGGTGTCCCCAGATGTCCCCCAGGTGTCCCCAGGTGTCCCCCAGGTGTCCCCAGGTGTCCCCAGATGTCCCCCAGGTGTCCCCCAGGTGTCCCCAGATGTCCCCAGGTGTCCCCAGGTGTCCCCAGATGTCCCCCAGGTGTCCCCAGATGTCCCCAGATGTCCCCAGGTGTCCCCAGGTGTCCCCAGATGTCCCCCAGATGTCCCCCAGATGTCCCCAGGTGTCCCCAGGTGTCCCCCAGATGTCCCCCAGGTGTCCCCAGGTGTCCCCCAGGTGTCCCCAGATGTCCCCCAGGTGTCCCCCAGATGTCCCCAGGTGTCCCCAGATGTCCCCCAGGTGTCTCCCAGGTGTCCCCCAGATGTCCCCCAGGTGTCCCCCAGATGTCCCCAGGTGTCCCCAGATGTCCCCCAGGTGTCCCCAGGTGTCCCCCAGATGTCCCCAGGTGTCCCCAGGTGTCCCCAGGTGTCCCCAGATGTCCCCCAGGTGTCCCCAGGTGTCCCCAGATGTCCCCCAGATGTCCCCCAGGTGTCCCCAGGTGTCCCCAGGTGTCCCCCAGATGTCCCCAGGTGTCCCCAGATGTCCCCCAGGTGTCCCCCAGGTGTCCCCCAGATGTCCCCCAGGTGTCCCCCAGATGTCCCCAGGTGTCCCCAGATGTCCCCAGGTGTCCCCAGGTGTCCCCCAGATGTCCCCAGGTGTCCCCAGGTGTCCCCAGGTGTCCCCAGATGTCCCCCAGGTGTCCCCCAGATGTCCCCAGGTGTCCCCCAGATGTCCCCCAGGTGTCCCCAGGTGTCCCCAGGTGTCCCCCAGATGTCCCCCAGGTGTCCCCAGGTGTCCCCAGATGTCCCCCAGATGTCCCCCAGGTGTCCCCAGATGTCCCCCAGGTGTCCCCAGGTGTCCCCCAGGTGTCCCCAGGTGTCCCCCAGATGTCCCCAGGTGTCCCCAGATGTCCCCCAGATGTCCCCCAGGTGTCCCCCAGATGTCCCCAGGTGTCCCCAGATGTCCCCCAGGTGTCGCCCAGGTGTCCCCCAGATGTCCCCAGGTGTCCCCAGATGTCCCCCAGGTGTCCCCAGATGTCCCCAGGTGTCCCCCAGATGTCCCCAGGTGTCCCCAGGTGTCCCCAGATGTCCCCCAGATGTCCCCCAGATGTCCCCAGGTGTCCCCAGATGTCCCCCAGATGTCCCCAGATGTCCCCAGGTGTCCCCCAGGTGTCCCCCAGGTGTCCCCAGGTGTCCCCCAGGTGTCCCCCAGATGTCCCCAGGTGTCCCCAGATGTCCCCCAGGTGTCCCCCAGGTGTCCCCAGGTGTCCCCCAGGTGCTGACGCTGTCCCCGGTACCCCCCCCCCCCAAGGTGATCATGGTGACCGGGGACCACCCGATCACGGCCAAGGCCATCGCCAAAGGCGTCGGGATCATCTCCGAGGGCAACGAGACCGTGGAGGACATCGCAGCACGGCTGAACATCCCCGTCAGCCAGGTGAACCCCAGGTGAGCTGGGGAAGCCCAGGTGAGCCCCAGGTGAGCCCCAGGGCAACCCCAGGTGAGATGGGGAAGCCCAGGTGAGCCCCAGGTGAGCCCCAGGGCAACCTTAGGTGAGCCCAGGTGAGCCCCAGGGCAACCCCAGGTGAGCCCCAGGTGAGCCCCAGGTGAGCTGGGGAAGCCCAGGTGAGCCCCAGGTGAGCCCAGGTGAGCCCCAGATGATCCCTAGGTGAGCCCCAGGTGAGCCCCAGGTGAGCCCAGGTGAGCCTTAGGTGAGCCCAGGTGAGCCCCAGGTAAGCCCCAGGTGAGCCCCAGGTGATCCCCAGGGCAACCCCAAGTGAGCCCCAGGTGAGCCCCAGGTGAGCTGGGGAAGCCCAGGTGAACCTCAGGTGAGCTGTGGAAGCCCAGGTGAGCCCCAGGTGAGCCCCAGGGCAACCCCAGGTGAGCTGGGGAAGCCCAGATGAGCCCCAGGTGAGCCCCAGGGCAACCCCAGGTGAGCTGGGGAAGCCCAGGTGAGCCCCAGGTGAGCCCCAGGGCAACCCCAGGTGAGCCCAGGTGATCCCCAGGTGAGCTGGGCAACCCCAGGTGAGCTGTGGAAGCCCAGGTGAGCCCCAGGTGAGCCCCAAGTGAGCCCCAGGTGATCCCCAGGTGAGCCCAGGTGAGCTGGGGAAGCCCAGGTGAGCCCCAGGTGAGCCCCAGGTGAGCCCCAGGTGATCCCCAGGGCAACCCCAAGTGAGCCCCAGGTGAGCCGGGGAAGCCCAGGTGAGCCCCAGGTGAGCCCCAGGGCAACCCCAGGTGAGCCCAGGTGATCCCCAGGTGAGCCCCAGGTGAGCTGTGGAAGCCCAGGTGAGCCCCAGGTGAGCCCCAGGGCAATGCCAGATGAGATGGGGAAGCCCAGGTGAGCCCCAGGGCAACCCCAGGTGAGCCCCAGGTGAGCCCCAGGTGAGCCCCAGGGCAACCTTAGGTGAGCCCAGGTGATCCCCAGGTGAGCCCCAGGTGAGCCCCAGGTGAGCCCCAGGTGAGCTGGGGAACCCCAGATGATCCCTAGGTGAGCCCCAGGTGAGCCCCAGGTGAGCCCCAGGTGAGCCCAGGTGAGCTGGGGAAGCCCAGGTGAGCCCCAGGTGAGCCCCAGGTGAGCCCCAGGTGAGCCCCAGGTGATCCCCAGGGCAACCTTAGGTGAGCCCAGGTGAGCCCCAGGTGAGCCCAGGTGAGCCCAGGTGAGCCCCAGGGCAACCTTAGGTGAGCCCAGGTGAGCCCCAGGTGAGCTGGGGAAGCCCAGATGAGCCCCAGGTGAGCCCCAGGTGAGCCCCAGATGATCCCCAGGTGAGCCCAGGTGAGCCCCAGGTGAGCCCCAGGTGAGCTGGGGAAGCCCAGATGAGCCCCAGGTGAGCCCCAGGTGAGCCCCAGGGCAACCCCAGGGCAACCCCAGGTGAGCCCAGGTGATCCCCAGGTGAGCTGGGGAAGCCCAGGTGAGCCCCAGGTGAGCCCCAGGTGAGCCCCAGGTGAGCCAGGCAGGAGGATTGAGGGGGTTTTGGGGGTGTTCCCCCAGGAATTTTGGGGTGCTGACCCCCCCGTGACCCCCCCAGGTGAGCCAAGGCGTGTTTGGTGCACGGCTCGGACCCCAAGGACATGAGCTGGGGAAGGGGCTTGGGGAGGGGATTTGGGATGGGGGGCCGGGGTTTCCCAGGAATTTTGGGGTTCTGGGGGCTTTTCCTGGGAATTTGGGGGTCGTGACCCCCCCCGTGACCCCCCCAGGGAGGCCAAGGCGTGCGTGGTGCACGGCTCGGACCTCAAGGACATGAGCTCGGAGCAGCTGGACGAGATCCTGCGCAACCACACCGAGATCGTCTTCGCCCGCACGTCCCCCCAGCAGAAACTGATCATCGTCGAGGGGTGCCAGCGACAGGTGGCACCGCCCGGCCCTGTCACCTGTGCTGCCTGTGTCACCTGTGTCACCTGTGCCACCTGTGCCACCTGTGTCACCTGTGCCGCCTGTGCCACCTGTGTCGTCTGTGCCACCTGTGCCACCTGTGCCACCTGTGTCATCTGTGTCATCTGTCACCTGTGTCACCTGTGTCATCTGTGTCATCTGTGTCATCTGTCATCTCTGCCACCTGTGCCGCCTGTGCCACCTGTGTCACCTGTGCCGCCTGTGCCGCCTGTGTCATCTGTGCCACCTGTGCCATCTCTGCCACCTGTGCCACCTGTGTCATCTGTGTCATCTGTGTCACCTGTGCCACCTGTGCCACCTGTGCCACCTATGTCACCTGTGCCATCTGTGCCACCTGTCATCTCTGCCACCTGTGCCACCTGTGTCATCTATGCCGCCTGTGTCACCTGTGCCACCTGTGTCACCTGTGTCACCTGTGTCACCTGTGCCGCCTGTGCCACCTGTGCCACCTGTGTCATCTGTGCCACCTGTGCCACCTGTGTCACCTGTCCCCATATCCCACATCCTCTGCCCCCTGTCCCCATATCCCCTTATCCCCGTAACACGATATCCCTTCTGCTCTGTCACCTGTCCTTTGTCACCTGTCCTCTGTCACCTGTCCTCTGTGTCACCTGTCCTCTGTGTCACCTGTCCTTTGTCACCTGTCCTCTGTGTCACCTGTCCTTTGTGTCACCTGTCCTCTGTCACCTGTCCTCTGTCACCTGTCCTCTGTGTCACCTGTCCTTTGTGTCACCTGTCCTCTGTCACCTGTCCTCTGTCACCTGTCCTCTGTGTCACCTGTCCTTTGTGTCACCTGTCCTTTGTCACCTGTCCTCTGTCACCTGTCCTCTGTGTCACCTGTCCTCTGTGTCACCTGTCCTTTGTCACCTGTCCTCTGTCACCTGTCCTCTGTGTCACCTGTCCTCTGTGTCACCTGTCCTTTGTCACCTGTCCTCTGTCACCTGTCCTCTGCTGTCCCTGTCCTTTGCTGCTCCCAGTCCCAAGGTGTCCCACACTGTCCCCAGTCCCATGTCCCAAAGTGTCCCCAAACCCATGTCCCACACTGTCCCCAAACCCATGTCCCAAAGTGTCCCCAGTCCCGTGTCCCACACTGTCCCCAAACCCATGTCCCAAAGTGTCCCCAGTCCCGTGTCCCACACTGTCCCCAAACCCATGTCCCAAAGTGTCCCCAGTCCCGTGTCCCACACTGTCCCCAAACCCATGTCCCAAAGTGTCCCCCAGTCCCATGTCCCAAAGTGTCCCCAAACCCACGTCCCAAAGTGTCCCCCAGTCCTGTGTCCCACACTGTCCCCAAACCCATGTCCCAAAGAGTCCCCATCCTCATGTACTATGGTGTCCCCAAACCCATGTCCCATGGTGTCCCCAGTCTCATGTCCCAAAGTGTCCCCCAAACCCACGTCCCAAAGTGTCCCCAGTCCCCTGTGTCCCACACTGTCCCCAAACCCATGTCCCATGGTGTCCCCCAGTCCCGTGTCCCAAAGTGTCCCCCAAACCCACGTCCCAAAGTGTCCCCCCAGTCCCCTGTGTCCCACACTGTCCCCAAACCCATGTCCCAAAGTGTCCCCAGTCCCGTGTCCCACACTGTCCCCATCCTCATGTCCCATGGTGTCCCCAAACCCATGTCCCAAAGTGTCCCCAAACCCATGTCCCAAAGTGTCCCCATCCTCATGTACTATGGTGTCCCCAGACCCATGTCCCAAAGTGTCCCCCAAACCCACGTCCCAAAGTGTCCCCCCAGTCCCCTGTGTCCCACACTGTCCCCAAACCCACGTCCCAAAGTGTCCCCTGGTCCCATGTCCCAAAGTGTCCCCAAACCCATGCCCCAAAGTGTCCCCAGTCCTGTATCCCAAAGTGTCCCCCCGGTCCCATGTCCCACACTGTCCCCAAACCCACGTCCCAAAGTGTCCCCAAACCCACGTCCCAAAGTGTCCCCAGACCCATGTCCCATGGTGTCCCCCAAACCCACGTCCCAAAGTGTCCCCAGTCCCACGTCCCAAAGTGTCCCCAAACCCGTGTCCCAAAGTGTCCCCCCAATCCCCTGTGTCCCACACTGTCCCCATCCTCATGTCCCAAAGTGTCCCCAAACCCGTGTCCCAAAGTGTCCCCCCAGTCCCGTGTCCCACGCTGTCCCCATCCTCATGTCCCATGGTGTCCCCATCCCTGTGGTGGACCCTTGATGTGCCCATCCCCCTGATGTTCCCACAGCCCATGGTGTCCCCCAATACCCCCAATGTCCCCCAATATCCCAAATGTCCCCAATGTCCCCAGTATCCCCAATATCCCCAGTGTCCCCAGTGTCCCCAGTATCCCCAATGTCCCCAGTGTCCCCAGTATCCCCAATACCCCCAATGTCCCCAATGTCCCCACACCCCACAGTGTGTCCCAGTACCCCGAATATCCCCAATGTCCCCAAATGTCCCCAATACCCCCAATGTCCCCAATGTCCCCAGTACCCCCAACACCCCCAATGTCCCCAGTGTCCCCAGTACCCTCAATGTTCCCAGTGTCCCCAGTATCCCCAGTACCACCAATGTCCCCAATGTCCCCAATGTCCCCAGTGTCCCCAATGTCCCCAATGTCCCCAGTATCCCCAATATCCCCAGTGTCCCCAATGTCCCCAGTGTCCCCAATGCCCCCAATACCCCCAATGTCCCCCGTATCTCCCAATACCCCCAATGTCCCCACACCCCACAGTGTCCCCAATACCCCCAGTATCCCCAATAGCCCAGTGTCCCCAATGTCCCCATTACCCCCAATACCCCCAGTATCCCCAATGCCCCCAATATCCCCAGTGTCCCCAATACCCTCAATGTCCCCAATACCCCCAATGTCCCCAGTATCCCCAATGTCCCCAATACTTCCAATGTCCCCCGTGTCCCCAACATTCCCAATACCCCCAATGTCCCCAGTGTCCCCCATGTCCCCAGTATCCCCAGTACCCCCAATACCCCCAATGTCCCCAATACCCCAACATCCCCAGTGTCCCCAATACCCCCAATGTCCCCAATACCCCCAATACCCCCAATACCCCCAGTACCCCCAATATCCCCAGTGTCCCCAATACTCCCAATGTCCCCAATACCCCCAATGTCCCCAATACCCCCAATATCCCCAATATCCCCAGTGTCCCCAATACCCCCAATACCCCCAGTGTCCCCAATACCCCCAATGTTCCCAATACCCCCAATACCCCCAATATCCCCAGTGCCCCCAATACCCCCAGTGTCCCCAATACCCCCAATGTTCCCAATACCCCCAATACCCCCAGTGTCCCCAATACCCCCAATGTCCCCAATACCCCCAATACCCCCAATATCCCCAGTGTCCCCAATATCCCCAATGTCCCCAGTGTCCCCAATACCCCCAATATCCCCAGTGTCCCCAATATCCCCAATACCCCCAATACCCCCAATATCCCCAGTGTCCCCAACACCCCCAATGTCCCCAACATCCCCAGGGCGCCATTGTGGCGGTGACGGGTGACGGCGTCAACGACTCTCCGGCGTTGAAGAAGGCGGACATCGGGATCGCCATGGGCATCGCCGGCTCCGACGTGTCCAAGCAGGCGGCCGACATGATCCTGCTGGACGACAACTTCGCCTCCATCGTCACCGGCGTCGAGGAAGGTCGGGGCACAGGGGTTTGGGGACATCGGGGATTTGGGGGCATTTGGGGACAATAGGGGTGTTGGGGACATTGGGGGTACTGGGGGCATTTGGGGACAATAGGGGTGTTGGGGACATTGGGGGTACTGGGGGTATTGGGGACATTGGGGGTACTGGGAGTATTGGGGGCACTGGGGGTGTTGGGGACAATGGGGGCACTGGGGGTATTGGGGGCACTGGGGGTGTTGGGGACATTGGGGGTACTGGGGGTATTGGGGGCACTGGGGGTGTTGGGGACATTGGGGGTACTGGGGGCATTGGGGGCACTGGGGGCATTGGGGACATTGGGAACATTTGGGGACTTTAGGGGCACTGGGGGTATTGGGGACAATGAGGGCGCTGGGGACATTGGGGATACTGGGGGTATTGGGGGTACTGGGGGCATTGGGGGTATTGGGGGTACTGGGGGTATTGGGGACTTTAGGGGCACTGGGGGCATTGGGGACATGGGGGCATTGGGGACATGGGGGGCATTAGGGGCATTGGGGGCACTGGGGGCATTGGGGACATGGGGGGCATTGGGGGCATTGGGGACATGGGGGGCATTGGGGGCATTGGGGACATGGGGGCACTGGGGGCATTGGGGGCATTGGGGGCATTGGGGACATTTGGGGACATTGGGGACACTGGGGGGCACTGGGGGCATCGGGGACAATGGGGGTACTGGGGGCATTGGGGGTATTGATGACATTGGGGACAGTGGGGTCATTGGGGACATTTGGGGACAATGAGGACATTTGGGGCCATTTGGGGCCATTTGGGGACAATGGGGACAATTGGGGACATTTGGGGACATTTGGGGCCATTTGGGGACAATGAGGACATTTGGAGACAATGAGGACATTTGGGGCCATTTGGGGCCATTTGGGGCCATTTGGGGACAATGAGGACATTTGGGGACAAAGGACATTTGGGGCCATTTGGGGCCATTTGGGGCCATTTGGAGACAATGAGGACATTTGGGGACAATGGGGACATTTGGGGCCATTTGGGGCCATTTGGGGACAATGGGGACAATGGGGACAATTGGGGACATTTGGGACATTTGGGGACAATTGGGGACATTTGGGGACATTTGGGGACATTTGGGGACCATGGGGACATCTGGGGCCATTTGGGGCCATTTGGGGACAATGGGGCACTGGGGTCATTGGGGACAATTGGGGACATTGGGGGCACTGGGGGCACTGGGGGTATTGATGATATTGGGGATATCTGGGGACATTTGGGGACAATGGGGACATTTGGGGACATCTGGGGACATTTGGGGACAATGGGGACAATGGGGACATTTGGGGACATTTGGGGCCATTTGGGGCCATTTGGGGACAATTGGGGACAATGAGGACATTTGGGGACAAAGAGGACATTTGGGGCCATTTGGGGCCATTTGGGGCCATTTGGGGACAATGAGGACATTTGGGGACAATGAGGACATTTGGGGCCATTTGGGGCCATTTGGGGCCATTTGGGGACAATGAGGACATTTGGGGCCATTTGGGGCCATTTGGGGCCATTTGGGGACAATGAGGACATCTGGGGCCATTTGGGGCCATTTGGGGACAATGGGGCACTGGGGTCATTGGGGACAATTGGGGACATTGGGGGCACTGGGGGCACTGGGGGTATTGATGATATTGGGGATATCTGGGGACATTTGGGGACAATGGGGACATTTGGGGACATCTGGGGGCATTTGGGGACAATGGGGACAATTGGGGACATTTGGGGCCATTTGGGGCCATTTGGGGACAATGGGGACATTTGGGGCCATTTGGGGCCATTTGGGGACATTTGGGGACAATGGGGACATTTGGGGACATTTGGGGACATTGGGGGTACTGGGGCCATTGGGGGTATTGATGATATTGGGGACATCTGGGGCCATTTGGGGACAATGAGGACATTTGGGGCCATTTGGGGACAATGAGGACATTTGGGGACAATGAGGACATTTGGGGCCATTTGGGGACAATGGGGCCATTTGGGGACAATTGGGGCCATTTGGGGCCATTTGGGGCCAATGGGGCACTGGGGTCATTGGGGACATTTGGGGCCAATGGGGGCACTGGGGACATTTGGGGACATTTGGGGACAATGAGGACATTTGGGGCCATTTGGGGCCATTTGGGGCCATTTGGGGCCAATGGGGTCGCCGCTGTCCCCTCGCAGGCCGCCTGATCTTCGATAACCTGAAGAAGTCGATCGCCTACACCCTGACCAGCAACATCCCCGAGATCACCCCGTTCCTGCTCTTCATCATCGCCAACATCCCGCTGCCCCTGGGCACCGTCACCATCCTCTGCATCGACCTGGGCACCGACATGGTGAGGGGGGACCCCAAATCCATCCCAAATCCATCACAGAGACCCCAAATCCATCCCAAATCCATCCCGAATCCATCACAGAGAGACCAAATCCATCCCAAATCCATCCCAAATCCATCCCAAATCCATCCCGAATCCATCACAGAGAGACCAAATCCATCCCAAATCCATCCCAAATCCATCCCGAATCCATCACAGAGAGACCAAATCCATCCCAAATCCATCCCAAATCCACCCCAAATCCATCCTAAATCCACCCCAAATCCATCACAGAGAGACAAAATCCATCCCAAATCCATCACAGAGACCCCAAATCCGTCCCAAATCCATCCCAAATCCATCCTGAATCCACCCCAAATCCATCCTACATCCATCCTAAATCCATCACAGAGACCCCAAATCCACCCCAAATCCATCCCGAATCCACCCCAAATCCATCCCAAATCCATCCCAAATCCACCCCAAATCCACCCCAAATCCATCACAGAGACCCCAAATCCATCCCAAATCCATCCCAGAGAGACCAAATCCATCCCAAATCCATCCCAAATCCACCCCAAATCCATCCCAAATCCACCCCAAATCCACCCCAAATCCATCCCACAGACCCCAAATCCATCCCAAATCCACCCCAAATCCATCACAGAGACCCCAAATCCATCCCAAATCCATCCCAAATCCACCCCAAATCCACCCCAAATCCATCCCAAATCCATCCCAAATCCACCCCAAATCCACCCCAAATCCATCCCAAATCCACCCCAAATCCACCCCAAATCCATCCCAAATCCATCCCAAATCCACCCCAAATCCACCCCAAATCCATCCCAAATCCATCCCAAATCCATCCCAAACCCATCCCAAATCCTGCTGCCCCTGGGCACCGTCAGCACCCCATGGCATGTGACAGTGGGTGCCACTGGGTGCCACAGGGGTGCCCCAGTGGTGACACTGTGTGCCATGAGGGCACCATTGGGTGCCCCAGCGGTGCCACTGTGTGCCATGAGGGCGCCGTTGGGTGCCAATGGGTGCCACTGGGTGCCACTGGGTGCCACAGCGGTGCCACAGGGGTGCCATGAGGGCGCCGTTGGGTGCCACAGGGGTGCCACTGGGTGCCACAAGGGTGCTGTTAGGTGCCACTGGGTGCCACAGGGGTGCCACAGGGGTGACATAGTGGTGACATTGTGTGCCATGAGGGCACCGTTGGGTGCCAATGGGTGCCAATGGGTGCCACAGGGGTGCCACAGGGTGCCACGAGGGCGCTGTTAGGTGCCACTGGGTGCCACAGGGGTGACATAGCGGTGCCACTGTGTGCCACAAGGGCGCCATTAGGTGCCACTGGGTGCCACAGCTGTGACACTGTGTGCCATGAGGGCACCATTGGGTGCCACTGGGTGCCACTGGGTGCCACAGGGGTGCCATGAGGGTGCCACTGGGTGCCACAGGGGTGCCCCAGCGGTGACACTGTGTGCCATGAGGGTGCCTTTGGGTGCCACTGGGGTGCCACAGGGGTGCCACTGTGTGCCATGAGGGCGCCGTTGGGTGCCAAAGTGGTGACACTGTGTGCCATGAGGGCGCCGTTGGGTGCCAAAGTGGTGACATTGTGTGCCACGAGGGCGCCGTTGGGTGCCAATGGGTGTCACAGAGGTGACACTGTGTGCCATGAGGGTGCCACTGGGTGCCACTGGGGTGCCACAGGGTGCCACAAGGGTGCTGTTAGGTGCCACTGGGTGCCATAGGGGTGCCACAGGGGTGCCACAGCGGTGACATTGTGTGCCATGAGGGCGCCGTTGGGTGCCAATGGGTGCCAATGGGTGCCACAGTGGTGACATTGTGTGCCATGAGGGCACCGTTGGGTGCCAATGGGTGCCACTGGGTGCCACGAGGGCGGTGACACTGTGAGCCATGAGGGCACCGTTGGGTGCCAATGGGTGCCACAGGGGTGCCACAGCGGTGACACTGTGTGCCACAAGGGTGCCCTTGGGTGCCAAAGTGGTGACATTGTGTGCCATGAGGGCGCCGTTGGGTGCCAATGGGTGCCACTGGGTGCCACAGGGGTGCCACTGTGTGCTATGAGGGCACCGTTGGGTGCCAAATTGATGACACTGTGTGCCACGAGGGCACCGTTGGGTGCCAATGGGTGCCACAGGGGTGCCACTGTGTGCCATGAGGGTGCCTTTGGGTGCCACAGAGGTGCCACAGGGGTGCCATAGCAGTGACACTGTGTGCCACGAGGGCGCTGTTGGGTGCCACTGGGTGCCACAGTGGAGACTTTGTGTGCCATGAGGGCACCGTTGGGTGCCAATGGGTGCCACAGGGGTGACATTGTGTGCCACTGGGTGCCACTGGGTGCCACAGAGGTGCCACAGGGGTGCCACCGCTGTCCCCCCAGGTGCCCGCCATCTCGCTGGCGTACGAGGCGGCCGAGAGCGACATCATGAAACGGCAACCGCGGAACCCCCGCAGCGACAAACTGGTCAACGAGCGGCTCATCAGCATGGCCTACGGCCAGATCGGTCAGTGGTCACTCAGTGGCCACTTGGGGTCACTCAGTGGTCACTCGGGGTCACTCAGGGGTCACTCGGGGTCACTCAGGGGTCACTCGGGGTCACTCGGGGGTCACTCAGGCTCATCAGCATGGCCTACGGCCAGATCGGTCAGTGGTCACTCATTGGCCACTCGGGGTCACTCATTGGCCACTTGGGGTCACTTGGAGTCACTCAGGGGTCACTCAGTGGTCACTGGGGTCACTCAGGGGTCACTCAGGGGTCACTCAGGCTCATCAGCATGGCCTATGGCCAGATCGGTCAGTGGTCACTCATTGGCCACTTGGGGTCACTCAGTGGTCACTTAGGGTCACTCAGTGGTCACTCGGGGTCACTCGGGGGTCACTCAGGCTCATCAGCATGGCCTACGGCCAGATCGGTCAGTGGTCACTCAGGGGTCACTCAGGGTCACTCAGTGGTCACTCGTGGTCACTCAGGGGTCACTCGGGGTCACTCAGGGGTCACTCAGGCTCATCAGCATGGCCTACGGCCAGATCGGTCAGTGGTCACTCAGGGGTCACTCAGGGTCACTCAGTGGTCACTCGTGGTCACTCAGGGGTCACTCGGGGTCACTCAGGGGTCACTCAGGCTCATCAGCATGGCCTACGGCCAGATCGGTCAGTGGTCACTCAGGGGTCACTCAGGGTCACTCAGTGGTCACTTGGGGTCACTCAGGGGTCACTTGGGGTCACTCAGGGGTCACTCAGGCTCATCAGCATGGCCTATGGCCAGATCGGTCAGTGGTCACTCATTGACCACTTGGGGTCACTCAGTGGTCACTCGGGGTCACTCAGGGGTCACTCCGTGGTCACTTGGGGTCACTCAGTGGTCACTCAGGCTCATCAGCATGGCCTACAGCCAGATCGGTCAGTGGTCACTCAGTGGCCACTTGGGGTCACTCGGGGTCACTCGGGGTCACTCAGTGGTCACTGGGGTCACTCAGGGGTCACTCAGTGGTCACTCAGTGGTCACTGGGGTCACTCAGGGGTCACTCAGGGGTCACTCAGGGTCATCAGCATGGCCTACGGCCAGGTCGGTCAGTGGTCACTCTGTGGTCACTCAGGGTCACTCAGTGGTCACTCGGGGTCACTCAGGGGTCACTCAGGGTCACTCGGGGGTCACTCAGGCTCATCAGCATGGCCTACGGCCAGATCGGTCAGTGGTCACTCATTGGCCACTCGGGGTCACTCATTGGCCACTTGGGGTCACTCTGTGGTCACTCGGGGTCACTCAGGGTCACTCAGGGTCACTCAGGGGTCACTCAGAGGTCACTGCAGTCACTTGGGGCCACTCAGGGTCATCAGCATGGCCTACGGCCAGATCGGTCAGTGGTCACTCTGTGGTCACTCCGTGGTCACTCAGTGGTCACTCGGGGTCACTCAGGGTCACTCGGGGTCACTCAGGGTCACTCGGGGTCATCAGCATGGCCTACGGCCAGATCGGTCCGTGCAGGGTTCTGGGATCCCAAATCCCATGGGATTCTGGTCCCCAATCCCGACCCCACAGGGATGATCCAGGCTCTGGGCGGGTTCTGATCCCATTCCTGACCCCGATCCCGATCCCGATCCCGACCCCACAGGGATGATCCAGGCCCTGGGCGGGTTCTGACCCCAATCCCGATCCCAATCCCGATCCCAATCCCGATCCTGACCCCACAGGGATGATCCAGGCCCTGGGTGGGTTCTGACCCCAATCCCAATCCCGATCCCGACCCCACAGGGATGATCCATGCCCTGGGCGGGTTCTGACCCCAATCCCGACCCCACAGGGATGATCCAGGCCCTGGGCGGGTTCTGACCCCAATCCCGATCCCAATCCCGATCCCGACCCCACAGGGATGATCCAGGCCCTGGGCGGGTTCTGACCCCAATCCTGACCCCGATCCCGACCCCACAGGGATGATCCAGGCCCTGGGCGGGTTCTGACCCCAATCCCGACCCCAATCCCGACCCCAATCCCGATCCCGACCCCACAGGGATGATCCAGGCCCTGGGCGGGTTCTGACCCTGATCCCGACCCCAATCCCGACCCCAATCCCGATCCCGACCCCACAGGGATGATCCAGGCCCTGGGCGGGTTCTGATCCCATTCCTGACCCCGATCCCGATCCCAATCCCGACCCCACAGGGATGATCCAGGCCCTGGGCGGGTTCTGATCCCATTCCTGACCCCGATCCTGATCCCAATCCCAATCCCGACCCCACAGGGATGATCCAGGCCCTGGGCGGGTTCTGACCCCGATCCCGACCCCAATCCCGACCCCACAGGGATGATCCAGGCCCTGGGCGGGTTCTGACCCCAATCCCGACCCCAATCCCGACCCCACAGGGATGATCCAGGCCCTGGGCGGGTTCTGACCCCAATCCCGATCCCAATCCCGACCCCGACCCCACAGGGATGATCCAGTCCCTGGGCGGGTTCTGACCCCGATCCCGATCCCGATCCCAATCCCGATCCCGATCCCGACCCCACAGGGATGATCCAGTCCCTGGGCGGGTTCTGACCCCGATCCCAATCCCGATCCCGATCCCGATCCCGACCCCACAGGGATGATCCAGGCCCTGGGCGGGTTCTGACCCCAATCCCGATCCCAATCCCGATCCCGACCCCACAGGGATGATCCAGGCCCTGGGCGGGTTCTGACCCCAATCCTGACCCCGATCCCGACCCCACAGGGATGATCCAGGCCCTGGGCGGGTTCTGACCCTGATCCCGACCCCAATCCCGACCCCAATCCCGATCCCGACCCCACAGGGATGATCCAGGCCCTGGGCGGGTTCTGATCCCATTCCTGACCCCGATCCCGATCCCAATCCCGACCCCACAGGGATGATCCAGGCCCTGGGCGGGTTCTGATCCCATTCCTGACCCCGATCCTGATCCCAATCCCAATCCCGACCCCACAGGGATGATCCAGGCCCTGGGCGGGTTCTGACCCCGATCCCGACCCCAATCCCGACCCCACAGGGATGATCCAGGCCCTGGGCGGGTTCTGACCCCAATCCCGACCCCAATCCCGACCCCACAGGGATGATCCAGTCCCTGGGCGGGTTCTGACCCCGATCCCAATCCCGATCCCGATCCCGATCCCGACCCCATAGGGATGATCCAGGCCCTGGGTGGGTTCTGACCCCAATCCCGATCCCGATCCCGATCCCAATCCCAATCCCGACCCCACAGGGATGATCCAGGCCCTGGGCGGGTTCTGACCCCGATCCCAATCCCGATCCCGATCCCGACCCCACAGGGATGATCCAGTCCCTGGGCGGGTTCTGACCCCGATCCCGATCCCGATCCCAATCCCGATCCCGATCCCGACCCCGACCCCACAGGGATGATCCAGTCCCTGGGCGGGTTCTGACCCCGATCCCGATCCCGATCCCAATCCCGACCCCGACCCCACAGGGATGATCCAGTCCCTGGGCGGGTTCTGACCCCGATCCCGATCCCGATCCCAATCCCGATCCCGACCCCACAGGGATGATCCAGGCGCTGGGCGGGTTCTTCACGTACTTCGTGATCCTGGCTGAGAACGGTTTCCTGCCGGGGACGCTGCTGGGGATCCGCCTGGCCTGGGACGATCGCTCCAAGAACGACCTGGAGGATTCCTACGGCCAGGAGTGGGTGAGGGACCCCGAAACTGCCCCGACACGGCCCAGTTACTCACTGGGTACTCACTGGGTACTCACTGGGTACTCACTGGGTACACAGCAGTTACTCACTGGGTACTCACTGGGTGCTCACTGGGTACACAGCAGTTACTCACTGGGTACTCACTGGGTACTCACTGGGTACACAGCAGTTACACACTGGGTACACACCAGTTACTCACTGGGTACTCACTGGGTACTCACTGGGTACACAGCAGTTACACACTGGGTACACACCAGTTACTCACTGGGTACTCACTGGTTACACACTGGGTACTCACTGGGTACTCACTGGGTACACACCAGTTACTCACTGGGTACTCACTGGTTACACACTGGGTACACACCGGTTACACACGGGTTACACACCAGTTATACACCAGTTACACACTGGGTACTCACTGGGTACTCACTGGGTACACACTGGTTACACACCTGTTACTCACTGGTTACTCACTGGTTACACACCGGTTACACACTGGGTACTCACCAGTTACACACTGGGTACTCACTGGTTACACACTGGTTACACATTGGTTACTCACTGGGTACTCACCAGTTACACACCGGTTACACACCAGTTATACACCAGTTACACACTGGGTACTCACTGGGTACTCACTGGTTACACACCAGTTACTCACTGGGTACTCACCAGTTACACACCGGTTACACACCAGTTATACACCAGTTACACACTGGGTACTCACTGGGTACTCACTGGTTACACACCAGTTACTCACTGGTTACACACTGGTTACACACCAGTTACACACCTGTTACTCACTGGTTACACACTGGTTAGACACCAGTTACACACTGGTTATACACCAGTTACTCACCGGTTATATACCCATTACACACCGGTTACATGCTGGTTACACACTGGTTACTCACTGGTTACACACCTGTTACACACTGGTTACTCCCTGGTTACACACCAGTTACACAGCCCTTACACCCCCTTTCCCCCCATTTACTCACAGTTTCCCACCCCATTCCCCCCCATTTCCACCCCATTCCCACCCCATTCCCACCCCATTTCTGCCCCCATTTACTCACGGTTTCCACCCCGTTTCCACCCCATTTCCACCCCATTCCCACCCCATTTCCGCTCCCTTTCCACCCCATTTACTCACGGTTTTCCACCCCCATTTCTGCCCCATTTCCGCCCCATTTCTGCCCCCATTTCCGCCCCATTCCCACCCCATTTACTCACAGTTTCCACTCCATTCCCACCCCATTCCCACCCCCATTCCCAATCCCATTTCCCCCCCATTCCCACCCCATTCCCACCCCATTTACTCACAGTTTCCACCCCATTTCCACCACATTTACTCAAGGTTTTCTGCCCCCATTTCCACCCCGTTCCCACCCCATTCCCCACCCCATTCCCTCCCCCATTTACTCACAGTTCCCACCCCATTCTCACCCCATTCCCACCCCATTCCCACCCCATTTCCGCTCCCTTTCCACCCAATTTACTCACAGTTTCTACCCCATTCCCACCCCATTCCACCCCATTTCCACCCCATTCCCACCCCTTTCCACCCCATTCCCACCCCTTTCCACCCCATTTCCACCCCTTTCCACCCCATTTCCACCCCATTTCTGCCCCCATTTACTCATGGTTTCCACTCCATTCCCACCCCATTCTCACCCCATTCCCACCCCATTTACTCACAGTTTCCACCCCATCTCCACCATATTTACTCAAGGTTTTCTGCCCCCATTTCCACCCCGTTCCACCCCATTTCCACCCCATTCCCTCCCCCATTCCCACCCCATTCCCATTTACTCACGGTTTTCCACCCCCATTCCCCCCCCATTCCCCCCCCCATTCCCACCCCTTTCCCACCCCCATTCCCCCCCCATTCCCCACCCCATTTCCACCCCATTTACTCACAGTTCCCACCCCATTTCCACCCCATCTCCTCCACATTTACTCACGGTTTTCCACCCCATTCCCACCCCATTCCCACCCCCATTCCCACCCCATTCCCACCCCATTTCCACCCCATTTACTCACAGTTTCCACCCCATTTCCCCCCCATTTCCACCCCATCTCCACCCCATTTACTCAAGGTTTTCCGCCCCCATTTCCACCCCATTCCCACCCCATTCCCCACCCCATTTCCACCCCATTTACTCACAGTTTCCACCCCATTTCCACCCCATTCCCACCCCATTTCCTCATGGTTTCTGCCCCTATTTCCACCCCATTCCCACCCCATTTCCTCACAGTTTCCACCCCATTTCCACCCCATTCCATCCCATTTCCGCTCCGTTTCCACCCCATTTCAGCCGCATTCCCCCCATTCCCACCCCATTCCCACCCCATTTCCACTCCCTTTCCACCCCATTTACTCACAGTTTTCCACCCCCATTTCCACCCCATTTCCACCCCATTTACTCACAGTTTCCACCCCATTCCCACCCCATTCCCACCCCATTCCCACCCCATTGCACCCCATTTCCACCCCATTTCTGCCCCCATTTACTCACGGTTTCCCCCCCATTTCCACCCCATTTCAGCCCCATTCCACCCCATTCCCACCCCATTCCCATCCCCATTTCCGCTCCCTTTCCACCCCATTTACTCACGGTTTTCCGCCCCCATTTCTGCCCCATTTCCGCCCCATTTACTCACGGTTTTCCACCCCCATTCCCACCCCGTTCCCACCCCCATTCCCACCCCATTTCCACCCCGTTTCCACCCCATTTCCACTCCCTTTCCACCCCATTTACTCACAGTTTTCCACCCCCATTTCCACCCCATTCCCACCCCATTTCCGCTCCCTTTTCACCCCATTTACTCACAGTTCCCACCCCATTTCTGCCCCATTTCCACCCCATTCCCACCCCATTTACTCACAGTTCCCACCCCATTCCCACCCCATTTCCGCTCCCTTTTCACCCCATTTACTCACAGTTTTCCACCCCCATTTCCGCCCCATTTCTGTCCCCATTTCTGCCCCATTCCCACCCCATTCCCACCCCATTTACTCACAGTTTCCCCCCCATTCCCACCCCGTTCCCACCCCCATTCCCACCCCATTTCCACTCCCTTTCCACCCCATTTACTCACAGTTTTCCACCCCCATTCCCCACCCCATTTCCACCCCATTTACTCACAGTTTCCACCCCATTTCCACCCCATCTCCACCCCATTTACTCAAGGTTTTCCGCCCCCATTCCCACCCCCTTCCCACCCCATTCCCACCCCATTCCCACCCCGTTCCCACCCCCATTCCCCCCCCATTCCCACCCCATTCCCACCCCATTCCCACCCCATTTCTGCCCCCATTTACTCACGGTTTCCACCCCGTTTCCACCCCATTTCAGCCCCATTCCCACCCCATTCCCACCCCATTTCCACCCCATTTCCACCCCATTTACTCACAGTTTCCACCCCATTTCCCCCCCATTTCCACCCCATTCCCACCCCATTTACTCACAGTTTCCACCCCCATTCCCACCCCATTCCCACCCCATTCCCACCCCGTTCCCACCCTATTCCCTCCCCCATTCCCACCCCCATTCCCACCCCATTCCCACCCCATTTCCACCCCATCTCCACCCCATTTACTCACGGTTTTCCGCCCCCATTCCCACCCCATTCCCACCCCATTCCCACCCCCATTCCCACCCCCATTCCCACCCCATTCCCACCCCGTTCCCACCCTATTCCCACCCCCATTCCCACCCCATTCCCACCCCATTCCCACCCCATTCCCCCCCCATTCCCACCCCATTCCCACCCCGTTCCCACCCTATTCCCTCCCCCATTCCCACCCCCATTCCCACCCCATTTCCACCCCATCTCCACCCCATTTACTCAAGGTTTTCCGCCCCCATTCCCACCCCATTCCCACCCCATTCCCACCCCATTTCCACCCCATTTCCACCCCATTTACTCACAGTTTCCACCCCATTTCCCCCCCATTCCCACCCCATTCCCACCCCCATTCCCACCCCCGTTCCCACCCCATCCCACCCCATTCCCGCCCCATTCCCACCCCGTTCCCACCCCGTTTACTCACACTTTACACCCCCTTGCAGACCTACGAGCAGCGCAAGGTGGTGGAGTTCACGTGCCACACGGCGTTCTTCGCCAGCATCGTCGTGGTGCAGTGGGCGGATCTGATCATCTGCAAGACCCGGCGCAACTCCGTCTTCCAGCAGGGCATGAAGTGCGGCCAGAACACCCCCAAAATCCCCCAAAATCACCCCAAAAATCCCACTCAAAATCCCTCAAACCCTCCCCCCAAAAATCCCACTTCAAACCTGCCAGAATTCCCCCAAAATCCAACTTAAAACCTGCCAGAATTCCCCATAAATCCACCCCAACTTTGTCTTCCAGCAGGGCATGAAGTGCGGCCAAAACACCCCAAAATCCCCCAAAATCACCCCAAAAACACCCCAAAAATCCCACCCAGAATCCCTCAAACCCACCCCAAAATCACCCCAAAAATTCCCCCAAAAACTCCCCAAAATCCCACCCCAAACCCACCCCAAAATCACCCCCAAACCCAACTTAAAACCTGCCAGAATTCCCCATAAATCCACCCCAACTTTGTCTTCCAGCAGGGCATGAAGTGCGGCCAGAACACCCCCAAAAATCCCCCAAAATCACCCCAAAAACACCCCAAAAATTCCACTTCAAACCTTCCCTAAATCACCCCAAAAATCCCACCCAGAATCCCTCAAACCCAGCCAAAATCACCCCAAAATCCCCCCAAAATCCAACTTCAAACCTGCCAGAATTCCCCCAAAATCCACCCCAACTCCGTCTTCCAGCAGGGCATGAAGTGCGGCCAGAACACCCCCAAAATCCCCCCAAAAATCCCACCCAGAATCCCTCAAACCCACCCCAAAATCCCCCCAAAATCCAACTGAAAACCTGCCAGAATTCCCCCAAAATCCACCCCAACTCCGTCTTCCAGCAGGGCATGAAGTGCGGCCAGAATACCCCCAAATCCCCCCAAATCACCCCAAAAATCCCACCCGAAATCCCTCAAACCCACCCCAAAATCACCCCAAAAATTCCCCCAAAACCTCCCCAAAATCCCACCCCAAACCCACCCCAAAATCACCCCCAAACCCAACTTAAAACCTGCCAGAATTCCCCCAAAATCCACCCCAACTCCGTCTTCCAGCAGGGCATGATTGGGGACACCCCAAAAATCCCCCAAAATCACCCCAAAACCACCCCAAAATTACCCCCAAAATCCCTCAAAATCACCCCAAAAATCACCCCAAAAATCCCACCCCAAACCCACCCCAAAATCCAACTTCAAACCTGCCAGAATTCCCCCAAAATCCACCCCAACTCCGTCTTCCAGCAGGGCATGAAGTGCGGCCAAAACGCCCCAAAATCCCCCAAAATCACCCCAAAAATCCCACCCGAAATCCCTCAAACCCACCCCAAAAATCACCCCAAAAATTCCCCCAAAAACTCCCCAAAATCCCACCCCAAACCCACCCCAAAATCACCCCCAAACCCAACTTAAAACCTGCCAGAATTCCCCCAAAATCCACCCCAACTCCGTCTTCCAGCAGGGCATGATTGGGGACACCCCAAAAATCCCCCAAAATCACCCCAAAACCACCCCAAAATCCCTCAAAATCACCCCAAAAATCACCCCAAAAATCCCACCCCAAACCCACCCCAAAATCCCCCCAAAACCCAACTTAAAACCTGCCAGAATTCCCCCAAAATCCACCCCAACTCCGTCTTCCAGCAGGGCATGAAGTGCGGCCAGAACGCCCCAAAAATCCCCCCAAATCACCCCAAAAACACCCCAAAAATTCCACTCAAAATCCCTCAAACCCACCCCAAAATCCCCCCAAAATCCCCCCAAAATCCAACTTCAAACCTGCCAGAATTCCCCCAAAATCCACCCCAACTCCGTCTTCCAGCAGGGCATGATTGGGGACACCCCAAAAATCCCCCAAATCACCCCAAAAATACCCCAAAAATCCCACTTCAAACCTTCCCTAAATCACCCCAAAAATCCCACCCAGAATCCCTCAAACCCAGCCAAAATCACCCCAAAATCCCCCCAAAATCCAACTTAAAACCTGCCAGAATTCCCCCAAAATCCACCCCAACTCCGTCTTCCAGCAGGGCATGAAGTGCGGCCAGAACACCCCCAAAATCCCCCAAAATCACCCCAAAAATCCCCCAAAATCACCCCAAAAATCCCACCCAAAATCCCACTTCAAACCCACCCCAAAATCCCCCCAAAATCCAACTTAAACTACCCAAAACCCCACAAAACCCCCCCAACCCCCCCAAAAACCCTCCCCCAACTCCCCTAAAAACCAAACCCCCTCCAAAACCCCCCAAAAACCTCCCCAAAATCCCCACCCCCCCAAAACCTCCTAAAATCCCCCAAAACCCCTCCTCAAAAAAATCCCTAAACCCCCCAAACCTCCCAACCCCCCAGAAAAACCCCAAACTCCCTCAACCCCACCCCAAAAACCCCAAACTCCCCCAAAACACCCCAATCCCCAACCCCCCCCCCCAAAAAAACCCAAACTCCCTTAACCCCACCCCAAAAACCCCAAAAACCCCAAACCCCCCCCAAAAAAACCCCAAACTCCCCCAAAACCCCACCCCAAAAACCCCAAACTCCCCCAAACCCCCCCCAAAAAACCCCAAACTCCCTCAACCCCAACCCCAAAAACCCCAAACTCCCCCAAAACACCCCAAACCCCACAATGCCGCCCCAATCCCACTCCAAATCCCCCTCCCCTCTTCCAAAACCCCCCAAAAAATCCCCCAAACCCCCCAAAATCCCCCCAAAAAACCTCCCAAAATCCCCTAAATCCTATAGGAACAAGATCCTGATTTTCGGGCTGCTGGAGGAGACGGCGCTGGCGTCAACCCCAACCCCAAAAACCCCAAACTCCCCCAAAACCCCCCCAAAAACCCCAAACTTCCCCAAAACACCCCAATCCCAAAACCCGCCCCCCAAAAAACCCCCAAACTCCCTCAAAACCCCCCCCAAAAAAACCCTAAACTCCCCCAAAACACCCCCAAAAAAGCCCCAAACTCCCCCAAAACACCCCCAAAAAAACCCCAAACTCCCTCAACCCCCACCCCAAAACCCCCCAAACCCCCCAAAAAATCCCCCAAACCCCCCAAAAAATCCCCAAACCCCCCCCCAAAAATCCCCCAAACCCCCCAAAATCCCCCAAAAAAACCTCCCAAAATCCCCTAAATCCTATAGGAACAAGATCCTGATTTTCGGGCTGCTGGAGGAGACGGCGCTGGCGTCAACCCCAACCCCAAAAACCCCAAACTCCCCCAAAACCCCCCTAAAAAAGCCCCAAACTCCCCCAAACCCCCCCCAAAAAAAACCCCAAACTCCCTCAACCCCAACCCCAAAAACCCCAAACTCCCCCAAACCCCACCCCAAAAACCCCAAACTCCCCCAAAACCCCCCCAAAAAAACCCCAAACTCCCCCAAAACACCCCCAAAAAAACCCCAAACTCCCCCAAAACACCCCCAAAAAAGCCCCAAACTCCCTCAACCCCACCCCAAAAACCCCAAACTCCCCCCAAAAAAAACCCCGAACTCCCTCAACCCCAACCCCAAAAACTCCAAACTCCCCCAAAACACCCCCAAAAAAACCCCAAACTCCCTCAACCCCACCCCAAAAACCCCCCAAATCCCCCAAAAAAGCCCCAAACTCCCTCAACCCCACCCCCAAAACCCCCCAAACCCCCCAAAAACCCCCTTAAAAATCCCCTAAATCCTATAGGAACAAGATCCTGATTTTCGGGCTGCTGGAGGAGACGGCGCTGGCGGCGTTCCTGTCCTACTGCCCGGGCATGGGGGTGGCCCTGCGCATGTACCCCCTCAAGTGAGGGCCCCCCCAAATCCCGAGGCAGCACCCCAAAAATCTGAGCTGCCCCCAAAAAACGAGGGGATCCCAAATTTATGGGGTTTTTGTCCCCAAAAATTCAGGGTCACGTGGTGGTTCTGCGCCTTCCCCTATTCCCTGCTCATCTTCGCCTACGACGAGGTGCGGAAACTCATCCTGAGGCGCTACCCCGGAGGTGAGGGGGGGACCCCAAAAATTTGGGGGGGGGGGGGTGGGGGGGAGTGGGGACACACCCCAAAATAGGGGGGAGGAGGAAATGGGGCAGGAAAGAAAAGGGGGGGATGGAGAAAAAAAGGGGGAAATGCAAAAAAAAAGGGGGAAAACCCTAAAAAAAGGGGGAAACCCCAAAAAAGGGGGAAAAACCCCAAAAAAGGGGAAACCCCAAAAAAGGGGGAAAAACCCCCCAAAAAAGGGGGGAAGGTAAAAGAAAAGGGGGAAACCCCAAAAAAAGGGAAAAACCCCCCAAAAAAGGGGGGAAGCCCAAAGAAAAGGGGGAAACCCCCCCAAAAAAGGGGGAAATCCCAAAAAAGGGGGAAAAACCCCAAAAAAAGGGGGGAAGCCCAAAGAAAAGGGGGAAACCCCCCCAAAAAAGGGGGAAATCCCAAAAAAGGGGGAAACCCCCAAAAAAAGGGGGAAACCCCAAAAAATGGGGGAAAACCGAAAAATGGGAACCCCAAAACCTCAAAAAACTCCAAAAAATGGGAAACCCCCAAAAATGGGAACCCCAAAAAAGGGAAACCCCAAAAAAAGGAAACCCCAAAAAAGGGGCGGAACCCCAAAAATAGGAAACCCCAAAACCTCAGAAAACCCCCAAAAAATCAGAAACCCCAAAAACCCAAAACCCCCCAAAAATGGGGGGGGACACCCAAACCCCGGGGGGGGAGGGGAGACCCCAAAACCCAAACACCCGAATTTGGGGCGGGGGGTGGGGGTGGGGACCTGAGGAATTGGGGGGGGGGGGGCACCCAAAGGGGTTTGGGGTCCCCCCCAAAGGTTTGGGGTCCCCTCAAAGGTTTGGGGTCCCCCCCAAAGGTTTGGGGTCCCCTCAAAGGTTTGGGGTCCCCCCCAAAGGTTTGGGGTCCCCCTCAAGGGTTTGGGGACCCCTCAAAGGTTTGGGGTCCCCCCCAAATGTTTGGGGTCCCCCTCAAGGGTTTGGGGTCCCCCCCAAATGTTTGGGGTCCCCTCAAGGGTTTGGGGTCCCCCCCAAGGTTTGGGGTCCCCCCCAAATGTTTGGGGTCCCCCTCAAGGGTTTGGGGTCCCCCCCAAGGTTTGGGGTCCCCTCAAAGGGGTTTGGGGTCCCCCCCAAATGTTTGGGGTCCCCTCAAAGGGGTTTGGGGACCCCTCAAAGGTTTGGGGTCCCCCCCTAAGGTTTGGGATCCCCCTCAAAGGGGTTTGGGATCCCCCTCAAGGGTTTGGGGTCCCCCTGAAGGGTTTGGGGTCCCCCCCAAAGGTTTGGGGTCCCCTTCAAGGGTTTGGGGTCCCCCCCAAGGTTCGGGGTCCCCTCAAAGGTTTGGGGTCCCCCTCAAGGGTTTGGGGTCCCCCTCAAAGGGGTTTGGGGTCCCCCCCAAGGTTTGGGGTCCCCCCAAGGGTTTGGGGTCCCCCAAAGGTTTGGGGTCCCCCTCAAGGGTTTGGGGTCCCCCCCAAAGGTTTGGGGTCCCCCTCAAGGGTTTGGGGTCCCCCCCAAAGGTTTGGGGTCCCCCTCAAAGGGGTTTGGGGTCCCCTCAAGGGTTTGGGGTCCCCCTCAAGGTTTGGGGTCCCCCCCAAGGTTTGGGGTCCCCTCAAAGGGGTTTGGGGTCCCCCAAAGGTTTGGGGTCCCCCCCTTGACGCCCCCTCCCCTTTTTTTGTAGGATGGGTGGAGAAGGAAACCTATTACTGACCCCTCCCCCACCCGCGGGACCCCCCGGCGCCCCTCCCCCCCCCCCGCGCCCCTCCCCCTCCCCGCGCCCCTCCCCCCCCCTCCGCCCCTCCCCCCCCCTCCGCCCTTCCCCCTCCTGCGCCCCTCCCCCCCCCCCAAACTGACCCCGGGGGGTTTTTGGGGGGAGGGGTCGGGACCCCCCCCCGATCCTTGGGGGGCACCCGGCCCTTCCCCTACAGAGCAATAAACCAGTTTAACCCCCGCCTCGTGTACTGGGAGGGACTGGGAGGGGAGTGGGAGGGAGTGGGGGGGAGTGGGAGGGACTGGGATGGACTGGGATGGGACTGGGAGGGAGTGGGAGGGACTGGGAGGGACTGGGATGGGACTGGGAGGGAGTGGGAGGGACTGGGAGGGACTGGGATGGGACTGGGATGGACTGGGATGGACTGGGATGGGACTGGGATGGACTGGGAGGGAGTGGGATGGACTGGGATGGGACTGGGATGGACTGGGATGGGACTGGGATGGACTGGGAGGGAGTGGGAGGGACTGGGAGGGAGTGGGATGGACTGGGATGGGACTGGGATGGACTGGGATGGACTGGGATGGGACTGGGATGGACTGGGAGGGAGTGGGATGGACTGGGATGGGACTGGGATGGACTGGGAGGGAGTGGGATGGGACTGGGAGGGACTGGGATGGGACTGGGATGGACTGGGATGGACTGGGAGGGAGTGGGATGGACTGGGATGGGACTGGGATGGACTGGGATGGGACTGGGATGGACTGGGAGGGAGTGGGAGGGACTGGGAGGGACTGGGATGGGACTGGGAGGGACTGGGATGGGACTGGGAGGGACTGGGATGGACTGGGATGGACTGGGATGGGACTGGGATGGACTGGGAGGGAGTGGGATGGACTGGGATGGGACTGGGATGGACTGGGATGGACTGGGATGGGACTGGGATGGACTGGGAGGGAGTGGGATGGACTGGGATGGGACTGGGATGGACTGGGAGGGAGTGGGATGGGACTGGGAGGGACTGGGATGGGACTGGGATGGACTGGGATGGACTGGGATGGACTGGGATGGGACTGGGATGGACTGGGAGGGACTGGGAGGGACTGGGAGGGACTGGGATGGACTGGGATGGGACTGGGATGGACTGGGAGGGACTGGGATGGGACTGGGATGGGACTGGGATGGGACTGGGATGGACCCCCCGGCTCTGTGTCCCCCAGTACCCCATGGGCTCCCAGTGTCCCTGGGTGTCCCCTGGGTGTGGGGGACGTGGTTGCCATGGGGATGGGTTGCTATGGGGATGGGTTGCTATGGGGATGTGGTTGCCATGGGGATGGGTTGCTATGGGGATGGGTTGCTATGGGGATGTGGTTGCCATGGGGATGGGTTGCTATGGGGATGGGTTGCTATGGGGACGTGGTTGCTATGGGGACGTGGTTGCCATGGGGACGTGGTTGCCATGGGGATGGGTTGCTATGGGGATGGGTTGCTATGGGGACGTGGTTGCTATGGGGACGTGGTTGCCATGGGGATGGGTTGCTATGGGGACGTGGTTGCTATGGGGATGGGTTGCTATGGGGAAGTGGTTGCTATGGGGACGTGGTTGCCATGGGGATGGGTTGCTATGGGGATGGGTTGCTATGGGGATGGGTTGCTATGGGGATGGGTTGCTATGGGGACGTGGTTGCTATGGGGATGGGGTTGCTATGGGGACGTGGTTGCTATGGGGATGTGGTTGCCATGGGGATGGGTTGCTATGGGGACGTGGTTGCTATGGGGATGGGTTGCTATGGGGAAGTGGTTGCTATGGGGACGTGGTTGCCATGGGGATGGGTTGCTATGGGGATGGGTTGCTATGGGGATGGGTTGCTATGGGGATGGGTTGCTATGGGGACGTGGTTGCTATGGGGATGGGGTTGCTATGGGGACGTGGTTGCTATGGGGACGTGGTTGCCATGGGGCTGGGTTGCTATGGGGACGTGGTTGCCATGGAGTTCGTTGCCATGGGGACAGGATGCTGGGGGACGTGGTTGTTACGCGAGGCCGTTGCTATGGGGATGGGTTGCTATGGGGAGGAGGTTGCTATGGGGACATGGTTGCCATGGCGACAAGTTGCCCTTCGGAGGTGGCTGCCATGGGGATTTGGTTGCCATAGGAACAGGATGCTGGGGGGGGGGGACGTGGTTGCTGTGGGGAGCTGGTTGCCATGGGAACAGACTGCCATGGGAACAGGTTGCCATGGGGACAAGTTGCCCTGAGGAGGTGGTTGCCATGGGAACAGGATGCTGGGGGAGGTGGTTGCTGTGGGAACAGGTTGTTAAGGGGGACAAGTTGCCATAGGGAGATGGTTGCCATGGGGATGGGGTTGCCATGGGGATGGGGTTGCTATGGGGCCAGGTTGCCATGAGGACGGAAGGCGGTTGCCATGGGGATGGGGTTGCCATGGGGATGGGGTTGCCATGGGGACAGGTTACCATGGGGATGGGGTTGCCATGGGGATGTATTTGCCATGGGGATGGGGTTGCTATGGGGACAGGCTGCCATGGGGACAGGTTGCCATGGGGATGGAAGGCGGTTGCTATGGGGAGGTGGTTGCCATGGGGATGGGGTTGCCATGGGGATGTATTTGCCATGGGGTTGCTATGGGGACAGGCTGCCATGGCGAGGGACGGCGGTTGCCATGAGGAGGCGGTTGCCATGGGGACAGAAGGCGGTTGCCATGGGGACAGGTTGCCCTGGGGACGTGGTTGCCATGGGGATGTATTTGCCATGGGGATGGGGTTGCCATGGGGCCAGGTTGCCATGGGGATGGGGTTGCCATGGGGATGGGGTTGCCATGGGGACAGGTTGCCATGGGGATGGGGTTGCCATGGGGATGGGGTTGCCATGGGGATGTATTTGCCATGGGGATGGGGTTGCCATGGGGACAGGTTGCCATGGGGATGGGGTTGCCATGGGGATGGGGTTGCCATGGGGACAGGTTGCCATGGGGATGGGGTTCCGTGGGGATGGGGTTGCCATGGGGATGTATTTGCCATGGGGATGGGGTTGCCATGGGGACAGGTTGCCATGAGGATGGAAGGCGGTTGCCATGGGGATGGGGTTGCCATGGGGATGGGGTTGCCATGGGGATGTATTTGCCATGGGGAGGGGTTGCCATGGGGACAGGTTGCCATGGCGACGGACGGCGGTTGCCATGAGGAGGTGGTTTCCATGGGGACAGGTTGCCATGAGGATGTATTTGCCACGGGGATGGGGTTGCTATGGGGACAGGTTACCATGGGGATGGGGTTGCCATGGGGACAGGTTACCATGGGGATGGGGTTGCCATGGGGACAGGTTGCCATGGGGATGGAAGGCGGTTGCTATGGGGAGGTGGTTGCCATGGGGATGGGGTTGCCATGGGGACAGGTTGCCATGGGGACAGGTTGCCATGGGGATGGAAGGCGGTTGCCATGGGGAGGTGGTTGCCATGGGGATGGGGTTGCCATGGGGATGTATTTGCCATGGGGTTGCTATGGGGACAGGTTGCCATGGGGAGGTGGTTGCCATGGGGACAGGTTGCCATGGGGATGGGGTTGCCATGGGGATGTATTTGCCATGGAGATGGGGTTGCTATGGGGACAGGTTGCCATGGCGACGGATGGCGGTTGCTATGAGGAGGCGGTTGCCATGGGGACAGGTTGCCCTGGGGACGTGGTTGCCATGGGGATGTATTTGCCACGGGGATGGGGTTGCCATGGGGACAGGTTGCCATGAGGACAGAAGGCGGTTGCCATGGGGATGGGGTTGCCCTGGGGACGTGGTTGCCATGGGGATGGGGTTGCCATGGGGATGGGGTTGCCCTGGGGACAGGTTGCCATTTGGATGAGGTGGCCATGGGGATGTATTTGCCACGGGGATGGGGTTGCCATGGGGCCAGGTTGCCATGGGGATGGGGTTGCCATGGGGATGTATTTGCCACGGGGATGGGGTTGCTATGGGGACAGGCTGCCATGGGGACAGACGGCGGTTGCCATGGGGAGGTGGTTGCCATGGGGCCAGGTTGCCATGGGGATGGGGTTGCCATGGGGATGTATTTGCCACGGGGATGGGGTTGCCATGGGGCCAGGTTGCCCCGGGGACGTGGTTGCCATGGGGATGTATTTGCCACGGGGACGTGGTTGCCATGGGGACGTGGTTGCCACGGGGATGGGGTTGCCCTGGGGACGTGGTTACCACGGGGATGTGCTTGCCACGGGCAACGGTTGCCAAGGAAATGCGCTTGCCTTGGGAGATGGCCACCATGGCCATCCGGTTGCCACGGGCCACGGTTGCCATGGCGATGGTGGATCCCCCTCCAGGCCCCCCCCCCACCCCCCCTTTTCCCCTCATCCCCTTTTCCCACGGTGGCCCCGGGGCTGACGCCACGAGCCCCCAGCACCGGCTTTGGGGGGGGGGGGGGTCTCGGGGGTCCCGGGTGGGGGGAGGGGGCGCGGCCGAGCCCCCCCCACCCCCCCACCCCCCCCGGTGCCGGGCAGGGTTAAAGCCGCGGGTGCTGCCGGGAGATTCCCGCAGCCTTTAATCCCCCCCCCCCTCCGGATCATCCCCCCCCCCGCCGCGGCCTCAATCCCGAGGGATATCGGGGACCCTCCGGGGCCCCCCCGAGCCGTGACACGGAGAGGGGGGGGCTGGGATTGGGGGGGGCTCAGCCCGGTCACCCCCTCCCCATTCCCAGCTCTTCTGCCCCCCCTCCCCCCAACCCCTCCCCCCCCCGCCCCTAATTTGGGGCAGCCGTTCTTGGTGGAGGGGAGAGGGGGAAATTTTGAGGGGTGCCCCTCACGCCCCCCCCGCCCCCCAAACTCCCCCAAACTCCCCCAGGGCCACTCTGCAGAACCTCAAAGCCCAGAGCGTGTCCGAGAGCTGGGTGAGTGCGGGGGGCGGGGTCCCCATCATCTCCCCTCCCCCCAAAACTCGGGGACACTCGGAGGACACTCGGGGGACACTCGGGGACACTCGGGGACACTCGGGGCACACCCGGGGGACACTCGGGGACACTCGGGAGACACCCGGGGACACTCGGGGCCACCCGGGGGACACTCGCGGACACTCGGGGGACACTCGGGGGACACCCGGGGGACACTTGGGGGACACTCGGGGACACTCGGGGACACCCGGGGACACTCGGGGCCACTCGGGGGACACTCGGGGGCACTCGGGGACACTCGGGGACACCCGGGGACACTCGGGGGACACTCGGGGGACACTCAGGGGGACACTCGGGGGACACTCGGGGACACCCGGGGACACTCGGGGGACACTCGGGGGACACCCGGGGGACACTTGGGGGACACTCGGGGACACTCGGGGACACTCGGGGACACTCGGGGACATCCGGGGGACACCCGGGGGACACTCGGGGACACCCGGGGGACACTCGGGGGCCACTCGGGGGCACTCGGGGACACTCGGGGACACCCGGGGACACTCGGGGACACTCGGGGACACCCGGGGGACACTCGGGGGCCACTCGGGGACACTCGGGGACACCCGGGGGACACCCGGGGGACACCCGGGGGACACTCGGGGGACACTCGGGGACACCCGGGGACACCCGGGGGACACTCGGGGACACTCGGGGACAGCCGGGGGACACTCGGGGACACTCGGGGGACACCCGGGGGACACTCGGGGCACACCTGGGGAACACTCGGGGACACTCGGGGACACTCGGGGGACACTCGGGGGACACTCGGGGACACTCAGGGGGACACTCGGGGGACACTCGGGGCACACTCGGGGGACACTCGGGGACACTCGGGGACACTCGGGGGACACTCAGGGGGACACTCGGGGACACTCGGGGGACACTCGGGGGACACTCGGGGCACACCCGGGGACACTCGGGGGACACTCGGGGGACACTCGGGGGACACTCGGGGACACTCGGGGGACACCCGGGGGACACTCGGGGGACACTCGGGGGCCACTCGGGGACACTCGGGGACACTCGGGGACACTCGGGGACACTCGGGGACACTCGGGGACACCCGGGGGACACTCGGGGACATCCGGGGGACACTCGGGGGCCACTCGGGGACACTCGGGGACACCCGGGGGACACCTGGGGGACACTCGGGGGACACTCGGGGACACGCGGGGACACCCGGGGACACTCGGGGACACCCGGGGACACTCGGGGACACTCGGGGGACACTCGGGGACACCCGGGGGACACTCGGGGGACACTCGGGGAGACCCGGGGGACACGCGGGGACACCCGGGGACACTCGGGGGACACTCGGGGACACTCGGGGACATCCGGGGGACACCCGGGGGACACTCGGGGACACCCGGGGGACACTCGGGGACACTCGGGGGACACTCGGGGGACACTCGGGGGCACTCGGGGACACTCGGGGACACCCGGGGACACTCGGGGGACACTCGGGGACAGCCGGGGGACATTCGGGGGACACTCGGGGACACTCGGGGGACACTCGGGGGACACTCGGGGGACACTCGGGGACACTCGGGGACACCCGGGGACACTCGGGGACACTCGGGGACACTCGGGGGACACTCGGGGGCACTCGGGGACACTCGGGGACACCCGGGGACACTCGGGGGACACTCGGGGACAGCCGGGGGACATTCGGGGGACACTCGGGGACACTCGGGGGACACTCGGGGGACACCCGGGGGACACTCGGGGACACTCGGGGGACACTCGGGGACACCCGGGGGACATTCGGGGGACACTCGGGGACACTCGGGGGACACTCGGGGGACACCCGGGGACACTCAGGGGGACACTCAGGGGGACACTCGGGGGACACTCGGGGGACACTCGGGGACACTCGGGGGACACTCGGGGACACCCCCCGGTCACTGTGACCCCCCCCGGGGCCCCCCAGGAGGATGACCCGGCCGGGATCCATCCCGTGGCCTTGGCTGAGGGGGAGGATCCCGGTGAGGAGGGGTCGGGCAGGGAATTGGGGGGATCCCGGGGGGGGGGGGGGGGGGGGGGGTCTCAGTCCCCCCCCTGAATCTCCTCTGACCTCCCCCTTCCCCCCCCCCCCCCCAAGATGGTCTGACCCCTCTGTCCCCCTCCCCCAGCTCTGTCCGGGGGGGGGTCTGACCCCTCTGTCCCCCCTCCCCCACCTCTGTCCCCCTCCCCCACCTCTGTCCGGGGGGGTCTGACCCCTCACCCCATGAGTGTCCCCCCCCCCCCCCAGCCGGTGTCACCCCAGGGTCCCCCCAGGGCCCCCCCCGTGTCCCCGGGCCGGCAGCGCGTGGATGGACACGGAGGATGAGGAGGATCTGCCGGGGCCTGAGGAGATCCTGGAGGGGGAATTCGGGGATCCCAGTGTGAGATCCCAGTGTGGGACCCCAGTGCCCAATCCCAGTGTGGGATCCCAGTGCCCGATCCCAGTTTGGCATCCCAGTGCCCGATCCCAGTTTGGGACCCCAGTGCCCGATCCCAGTTTGCGATCCCAGTGCCCGATCCCAGTTTGGGATCCCAGTGCCCGATCCCAGTTTGGGATCCCAGTTTGCGATCCCAGTGCCCGATCCCAGTTTGCGATCCCAGTGCCCGATCCCAGTGTGGGACCCCAGTGCCCGATCCCAGTTTGGGACCCTGGTGCCCGATCCCAGTGCGGGATCCCAGTGCCCGATCCCAGTTTGCGATCCCAGTGCCCGATCCCAGTGTGGGATCCCAGTGCCTGATCCCAGTGTGGGATCCCAGTGCCCAATCCCAGTTTGGGATCCCAGTGCCCGATCCCAGTGTGGGACCCCAGTGCCTGATCCCAGTGTGGGATCCCAGTGCCCAATCCCAGTTTGGGATCCCAGTGCCCGATCCCAGTGTGGGATCCCAGTGCCCGATCCCAGTTTGGGATCCCAGTGCCCGATCCCAGTGTGAGATCCCAGTGCCCGATCCCAGTGTGGGATCCCAGTGCCCAATCCCAGTTTGGGATCCCAGTGCCCGATCCCAGTGTGGGACCCCAGTGCCCAATCCCAGTGTGGGATCCCAGTGCCCGATCCCAGTGTGGGACCCCAGTGCCCGATCCCAGTGTGGGATCCCAGTGCCCGATCCCAGTGTGGGACCTCAGTGCCCGATCCCAGTGTGGGATCCCAGTGCCCGATCCCAGTTTGCGATCCCAGTGCCCGATCCCAGTGTGGGATCCCAGTGCCTGATCCCAGTGTGGGATCCCAGTGCCCAATCCCAGTTTGGGATCCCAGTGCCCGATCCCAGTGTGGGATCCCAGTGCCTGATCCCAGTGTGGGATCCCAGTGCCCAATCCCAGTTTGGGATCCCAGTGCCCGATCCCAGTGTGGGATCCCAGTGCCCGATCCCAGTTTGGGATCCCAGTGCCCGATCCCAGTGTGAGATCCCAGTGCCCGATCCCAGTGTGGGATCCCAGTGCCCAATCCCAGTTTGGGATCCCAGTGCCCGATCCCAGTGTGGGACCCCAGTGCCCGATCCCAGTGTGGGATCCCAGTGCCCGATCCCAGTGTGGGACCCCAGTGCCCGATCCCAGTGTGGGATCCCAGTGCCCGATCCCAGTTTGGGATCCCAGTGCCCGATCCCAGTTTGCGATCCCAGTGCCCGATCCCAGTGTGGGATCCCAGTGCCCAATCCCAGTGTGGGACCCCAGTGCCCGATCCCAGTTTGGCATCCCAGTGCCCAATCCCAGTGTGGGATCCCAGTTTGCGATCCCAGTGTGGCATCCCAGTGCCCGATCCCAGTGTGGGACCCCAGTGCCCAATCCCAGTGTTAGATCCCAGTGCCCGATCCCAGTTTGGGATCCCAGTGCCCGATCCCAGTTTGGGATCCCAGTGCCCAATCCCAGTTTGGGACCCCAGTGCCCGATCCCAGTGTGGGATCCCAGTGCCCGATCCCAGGATGAGGATGATGAAGATGATGAAGATGATGGTGATGGTGATGATGATGGTGACGATGATGATGATGATGGTGATGATGGTGATGGTGATGGTGATGATGGTGATGATGGTGATGATGATGATGATGATGATGGTGATGATGATGGTGATGATGGTGACGATGATGATGATGATGGTGATGATGGTGATGACGGTGATGGTGATGGTGATGATGGTGATGATGGTGATGATGATGGCGATGATGATGGTGATGGTGATGATGATGGTGATGGTGATGATGGTGATGATGGTGATGATGGTGATGATGATGGTGATGGTGATGATGGTGATGGTGATGATGGTGATGATGGTTATGATGGTGATGGTGATGATGGTGATGGTGATGATGATGGTGATGATGGTGATGATGGTGATGGTGATGGTGATGATGGTGATGATGGTGATGATGATGGTGATGGTGACCAGGCCATAAAATCCCCAAAGAACCAGGGAGCGTCCCTAGAGGAACAGGGATCCCTGGAGATGGCTCAGATCCCCCTGCGAGATCCCTGTATGGGATCCCCCGAACAAGATCCCACGCAAGGTCCCTGGGAAGAATCCCTTGTGCAAGATCCCCCAGGGGGATCCCCCCATGAGATCCCCCACTGAGATTCCCGCAGTGAGATCCCCCAGGGGGATCCCCCAATGAGACCCCCCCCAATGAGACCCCCCAATGAGATCCCCAATGAGACCCCCCAATGGGACCCCCCCCAATGAGATCCCCCAGTGAGATCCCCCAGTGGGATCCCCAATGAGACCCCCCAATGGGATCCCCCAATGAGATCCCCAATGAGATCCCCTAATGAGACCCCCAATGGGATCCCCCAGTGAGATCCCCCAGTGAGATCCCCCAATGAGATCCCCCAGTGAGATCCCCCAGTGAGATCCCCCAATGAGATCCCCAATGAGATCCCCAATGAGACCCCCCAATGGGACCCCCCCAATGAGATCCCCCAGTGAGATCCCCCAGTGGGATCCCCAATGAGACCCCCCAATGGGATCCCCCAATGAGATCCCCCAATGAGATCCCCTAATGAAACCCCCAATGGGATCCCCCAGTGAGATCCCCCAATGAGATCCCCCAGTGGGATCCCCCAGTGGGATCCCTGCACAAAGCCCTCAGGCAGAATTCCCCGTGTGAGATCCCCCAATGAGATCCCCACAATGAGACCCCCCCAATGGGACCCCCCCAATGAGATCCCCCAGTGAGATCCCCCCAATGAGATCCCCCAATGAGACCCCCCAGTGAGATCCCCCAATGAGATCCCCCAGTGGGATCCCTGCACAAAGCCCTCAGGCAGAATTCCCCGTGTGAGATCCCCCAATGAGATCCCTGTGGAACATCCCCGGTGTGAGATCCCCCAGGGCGAGATCCCCCACGCCAGAGCTCCCCTGTGATGCCCCCGGGAGATCCCCCAGAGGAGATCCCCGTGTGAAATCCCCCACAGGAGATCCCCTATAGGATACTCCCCCACAGGAGATCCCCTATAGGAGATCCCCTATAGGATACTCCCCCACAGGAGATCCCCTATAGGAGATCCCCTATAGGATCCCCCATGGGAGATCCCCCACAGGAGATCCCCTATAGGAGATCCCCTATAGGATACTCCCCCACAGGAGATCCCCTATAGGAGATCCCCTATAGGATCCCCCACGGGAGATCCCCCACAGGAGATCCCCTATAGGAGATCCCCTATAGGATACTCCCCACGGGAGATCCCCCACAGGAGATCACCCCAGACAAGACCCCCCCTGTGAGATTCCCCATGCCAGATCCCTGTGGGAGATCCCCGATGTGAAATCCCCACCCCCCCACAAGATCCCAGTAGGAGATCCCGGTGTGAGATTCCCATGTGAGATCCCCCCCCTGTGAGACCGCCCTGGACAAGATCCCCGTGACAGATCCCTGGGGGGGGGGGGGGTCCCCCACAGGAGACCCTCCCCACACCACATCTCCGGTGCCCGATCCCAGTTTGGGACCCCAGTGCCCGATCCCAGTTTGCGATCCCAGTGCCCGATCCCAGTTTGGGATCCCAGTGCCCGATCCCAGTTTGGCATCCCAGTGCCCGATCCCAGTGTGAGATCCCAGTGCCCGATCCCAGTGTGGGACCCCAGTGCCCGATCCCAGTGTGAGATCCCAGTGCCTGATCCCAGTGTGGGATCCCAGTGCCCAATCCCAGTGTGGGACCCCAGTGCCCAATCCCAGTTTGGGATCCCAGTGCCCAATCCCAGTGTGGGATCCCAGTGCCAGATCCCAGTGTGGGACCCCAGTGCCTGATCCCAGTGTGGGATCCCAGTGCCCGATCCCAGTGTGGGACCCCGGTGCCCGATCCCAGTTTGGGATCCCAGTGCCCCATCCCAGTTTGGGATCCCAGTGCCCGATCCCAGTGTGGGACCCCAGTGCCCGATCCCAGTGTGGGATCCCAGTGCCCGATCCCAGTGTGGGACCCCAGTGCCCGATCCCAGTTTGGGATCCCAGTGCCCAATCCCAGTGTGGGATCCCAGTGCCCGATCCCAGTTTGGGACCCCCGCTCCTGATCCCAGTGTGGGACCCCAGTGCCCAATCCCAGTTTGGGACCCCAGTGCCCGATCCCAGTGTGGGATCCCAGTGCCTGATCCCAGTTTGGAATCCCAGTGCCTGATCCCAGTTTGGCATCCCAGTGCCCGATCCCAGTGTGGGACCCCAGTGCCCGATCCCAGTGTGGGATCCCAGTGCCCAATCCCAGTTTGGGATCCCAGTGCCCGATCCCAGTGTGGGACTCCAGTTTGCGATCCCAGTTTGCGATCCAGTTTGGGACCCCAGTGCCCGATCCCAGTTTGGGATCCCAGTGCCTGATCCCAGTGTGGGACCCCAGTGCCCAATCCCAGTTTGGGATCCCAGTGCCCGATCCCAGTGTGGGACCCCAGTGCCTGATCCCAGTGTGGGATCCCAGTGCCCAATCCCAGTGTGGGACCCCAGTGCCCGATCCCAGTTTGGGACCCCAGTGCCCGATCCCAGTGTGGGACCCCAGTGCCCGATCCCAGTTTGGGACCCCAGTGCCCGATCCCAGTTTGGGATCCCAGTGCCCGATCCCAGTGTGAGATCCCAGTGCCCGATCCCAGTTTGGGATCCCCGCTCCTGATCCCCTCCCGGGGCCGTGTGTCCCAACTCCCCCCCCCCCGATTTGGGGACCCCAAATCTCACCCGTGGGGGACCCGGGGGAAGGGGCGGGGGGGGGGGGTCCAGGGCGGCTCCTCCCCGCTGACCCCGCCCCTCCAAGCCCCGCCCCCACCGACCCCGCCCCGTTAAGCCCCGCCCACCCCCGCTCAGAGCGGCGGCACCGAGAGCCCGAGCGGCGGCAGCGGCACCGGCAGCGGCACCGGCAGCGGCACCGGCAGCGCCCGCGGCCGGTAAGTGCGGGCGGGGGGGCGCGGGGGAGGTGGGGGGGGACGGAGCCACGCAGCGACCCCCGGCCCCGCCAGCGACCCCGGCACCGGATGGACCCCGCGGCCGCCGCCTCCATCCGCTCCCGGGGCCGCTCCCGGGGCCGCTCCCGGGGCCGCTCCAGAGGCCCCGGACCGCGCTGATGGCCCCCGCCGCTCTGAGTGACCCCCCCCCCCGCCGGCCGGAGCATCCCTCCCGCTCCGGTGATGCCCGCCCCCCCCCCCCGGGCGGTCAGGAAGGGGTTAATGATGCCGGTGGTCCCGGGCAGGGTCTCCCCGTGCGCCCCCCCCCCGTCCTCCCCCGGTGCCCCCCATCATCCCCCCCCCCCCCCCACCTTTCACTTCCCCTTTCGCTGCCGGGGGGGCTCGAACCCGTGACACTCCGGGGGGGTGGGGGGGACACTCGGTGGCTCCCGGTCCTCACGCGGGACGTGGGACCCGCCATCCCCCCGGTCCCGGTCCCGGTCCCGGTCCCGGTCCCGGTCCCGGTCCTGTCCCCCCCCCCCCAGTCCCGCTCCCCACGCGGGACACGGGCTCCTTCCCCCCCCCCCCCTCCCCACGCGGTGACATCGGGACCCCCATCCCCACCCCAGCCCCGCCGTGCCCCCCCCCCCCCCCGTGGATGTCCCCCGGTCCCCACGGGGCGCGCGCTCCCCCCCACCCGCACGTCCCGTGCCCGCGCGGCCGCCCAGTGCTCCCAGTGCTCCCAGTGCTCCCAGTACCGCCCGGTACCGCCCGGTACCAGCGATGCCAGCGCATCCCCCGGGACCCCTCCGCCCCCCAACCCCACCCCGGGTGTGTGGGGACATCACGGGGGGGACCCCGTGGGGAAGGGGCGCGTGAGGCGGTCACGCGCCGCGGGCGGGGGCCAAACTGGGGCCGAACTGGTCTCAAACTGGGCCGCGGGAGCCGCCGCCGCTTCCGCGTCGCCGCGCCGGGACGGGGCGGGGGCCCGGGAAAGGGGCGGATGGGAGGGGGGGGGGGTGTCCCAAGACTCATCGCCCCCCCACCCCACCCGTGTCCCGTCCCGCGTGGGGAAACTGAGCGGGGGATGGGGGGGGAAGGATCGCGGCCAGCTGTGCCCCAGCTGTGCCCCAGCTGTGCCCCAGATGTGCGAGGTGCGGCCGTGGGGATGCTGCGGCCGCCGGGGCCGGGAGGGACCCCCCCGCGCCACGCGTGGGACCCCCCGTGCCACGGCGGGGAGCGCGGGGCAGGACGGTGGCGGTGGCCGTGGGGCAAGGGCGGTGCCGCGGGGGGGGGCCCGGGGGGGGCCACGCAGGGGCCGGACGGTGGCCGTGGGGGCCGGACAGTGGGGTCGGGGCCGTGTCCGTGGGGTCGGGGCCGTGTCCGTGGGGCCGGAGCCGTGTCTGTGGGGCCGGGGCCGTGTCCGTGGGGCCGGAGCCGTGACTCGCATTCCGGGGGGGGCCCCCGGGGGGGGCCGGAGGCGGCCGCGCCGCTCCCCGCGCCACAAAGGCCCCTTGTCCCCACGCTGCGTGGGGAGGGGGGTGGGGGGGGCTCGTGGGGGACCCTCCCCCCGCGTCCCGCTCTCCCCACCCACCCCAAAAAAACACGCGGAGAGGGGGGGGGGTGGGCATTGGGTGGGGGGGGGGGGCAGCGATGGGATCGGCGCCCCCCAGACCCCCCCGCGGGGACACAAAGGCGGGAGGGGACCCCTCCCACCCACCCGTGTCCTGCCCCCCCCCCCCCCTCCTCCCCAGGCCGGGATGAACCCCCCCCCCCCCACCCCCAAAGCCCCCCGAGCCCCCCGCCCGCCCCACTGAATGGGCCCCCGCGGGGCCACGCCCCTCGTGAATATTCATGAGGCGCTTTGCATGAGAAACGTGAATGGGGCGGGGGTCTCACGGGGGGGGGGGGGGGGGTCGCGGGTATTTCCCCCCTCTCCCATTCCCGATCCTTTTCCTGGCGGATTCCCCGCGGGAACGGGCGCGGGGGGGGGGGGGGGGGGGGGCCGGGCCTGGGAACGCGGGAGGGGCCGGAGGGGGGGTCCCCGGTCCCCGCCCCCCCCCCCCGGCGGAAGGCCCCGTGTCCGGCCGGGGCTGAGTCATCGGCGGCCTTAAAGGGGCCGCGCGCTCGGACACGCGGGGGGGGAGGGGCTGTGAGTGGGGGTGGGGGGGGGAGAGGGGGAGGGTTTGTTGTGGGGGGGAGCGTCTGTTCATTGGGGGGGCGTGGGGGGAGGGGCTGGGAGTGGGGGGGGGGGGGGCGGGGCAGGGTCCGTGCGTGGTGGTGGGGGGGGGGGGGGGGGGCGTGGGGGGAGGGGTTGTTATCGGAGAGGAGCGTGGGGGGGCCGCGCCTGTGCGTGGGGGGGGGGCGTGGGGGGGAGCGTCTGTTCATTGGGGGGAGGGGGGGGGCGTGGGAGGAGGGGCTGGGAGTGGGGGGCGGGGGGGGGGGGTGTCGGTGCGTGCCGGGGGGGGGGGGTCTCAGCGCGGGGAGGGGGCGGTGGGGGGGGGGGGTTGTTTACCAAGTGCAGTCACGAGTGGGGTGGGGGGGTCGTGGGGGGATCTGCGAGTGGGGGTTTACGGGAGTAGTGATGGGGGGGGAGGGGAGGGGAGGGGAGGGGAGGGGAAGGGGGGGGACAGCGCCGTGGCCGCGTGTGTGGCCCCCCCCTCCCCTCCCCTCCCCCCCCCCGCGTGTCCGTGGGGTCCCCGAGCCCCCCCCCCCCCCCACCCACCCCCCGCCCTGGGGGGGAAGGGGCAGGCGGGTGATGCGTTGCCATGGTAACCGCATCCCTGCGTGGGTGGCGGCGTCGCCATGGCAACGGGGACCGGCGGGAAAGGGGGGGGGACAGTGACCCCCCCCTCAACAACAACAACAGAGCGGGGGGTACGGGAATGGGGGGGGGGCGAGGGTGAAAGGGGGGGGGGTGTGAATTTGGGGGGGGGGCCGTGTAAGGGGGGGGTCACTTGTGAGATTCGGGGGGGGTGTGAATTTGGGGGGGGGTCGGTGTAAGGGGGGGATCACTGTGAGCTTTGGGGGGGTCAGAGTGAATTTGGGGGGGGTCGGTGTAAAGGTGGGGTCACTGTGAGCTTCGGGGGGGGTGAATTTGGGGGGGGGGCGGTGTAAAGGGGGGGGTCACTGTGAGCTTTGGGGGGGGTGTGAATTTGGGGGGGGGTCGGTGTAAAGGGGGGGTCACTGTGAGCTTCGGGGGGGGGGTGTGAACTTGGGGGGGGGGCCGTGTAAAGGGGGGGGTCACTGTGAGCTTCGGGGGGGGTGTGAATTTGGGGGGGGGTCGGTGTAAGGGGGGGGTCACTGTGAGCTGGGGGGGGGTGTGAATTTGGGGGGGGGTCGGTGTAAAGGGGGGGGTCACTGTGAGCTTCGGGGGGGGTGAATTTGGGGGGGGTCGGTGTAAAGGGGGGGGTCTCTGTGAGCTTCGGGGGGGGTCAGAGTGAATTTGGGGGGGGGTCGGTGTAAAAGGGGGGTCACTGTGAGCTTTGGGGGGGGTCAGAGTGTATTGGGGGGGGGTCGGTGTAAAGGGGGGGTCACTGTGAGCTTTGGGGGGGGGACAGAGTGAATTTGGGGGGGGGTCGGTGTAAAGGGGGGGTCACTGTGAGCTTTGGGGGGGGACAGAGTGAATTTGGGGGGGGGTCGGTATAAGGGGGGGGGGTCACTGTGAGCTTTGGGGGGGGGGGGTCAGTGCCCGGGGGGGGGTCAGTGTGAATTTGGGGTGAGTGTGCCAAGGGGGGGGGGGGGTGACAGCGGTGTCCCCAAGGCCGCGTGCGAAGGGGGGGGGGGGTCAGGGGGGGCCGGGGTGGGGGGGTCGGGGTGGGGGGGGTCTGTGCGAGCCCCCCCCCGCCCCCCCACTCCGCGCTGGGGGTGGGGGGATGGAGGGGGCGGCGAGGGGGGGGAGCAGCCGCCGTCGGTCCCCGCTCGGTCCCCGCTCGGTCCCTGTCACATCCCGTGAGCGTCACATGAGTCACGGCCGGGGGGGGGCTGGGCTGGGCTGGCACCAGGGCTGAGCCCGGCGACAATCGTGACAGCAGTGGCTGAGCCCGGGGACAATCGTGACAGCAGTGGCTGAGGCTGGGGACAGTTGTGACACCAGTGGCTGAGGCTGGAGACACTCATGACATGGGTGGCTGAGGCCGGGGACAGTTGTGACAGCAGTGGCTGAGGCCAGGGACAGTTGTGACAGCAGTGGCTGAGCCCGGGGACAGTCGTGACAGCAGTGGCTGAGGCCAGGGACAGTTGTGACAGCAGTGGCTGAGCCCGGGGACAATCGTGACAGCAGTGGCTGAGGCTGGGGACAGTTGTGACACCAGTGGCTGAGCCCGGGAACAATCGTGACAGCAGTGGCTGAGGCTGGGGACAATCGTGACACCAGTGGCTGAGCCCGGCGACAATCGTGACAGCAGTGGCTGAGCCTGGGGACAGTTGTGACACCAGTGGCTGAGCCCGGGAACAATCGTGACACCAGTGGCTGAGCCCGGCGACAATCGTGACAGCAGTGGCTGAGGCTGGGGACAATCGTGACAGCAGTGGCTGAGGCCAGGGACAGTTGTGACAGCAGTGGCTGAGCCCAGCGACAATCGTGACAGCAGTGGCTGAGGCCAGGGACAGTTGTGACACCTGTGGCTGCGGCTGGAGACACTCGTGACATGGATGGCTGAGTCTAGGGCTGGCACCAGGGACTGAGCCCAGGGACATTCGTGACACCAGTGGCTGAGCCTAGAGACACTTGTGACACTGGGGGCTGAGGCTGGGGACACTCGTGACATGGGTGGCTGAGGCTGGGGACAGTTGTGACATGAGTGGCTGAGGATGGCACAGGGCCTGGCACCGGGGACTGAGCCCGGGGACACTCGTGACATGAGTGGCTGAGGTTGGGACCACTTGTGACAGCAATGGCTGAGCCTGGGGACACTCATGACATGAGTGGCTGAGCCCAGGGCCGGGCCTGGCACCGGAGGCTGAGACCAGGGACACTCGTGACACCAGTGAAACGATGACGCTGGGGACATCTTGTGATAGCGGTGGCTGAGGCTGGGGACACTCGTGACATGAGTGGCTGAGCCCAGGTTGGGGCCTGGCACGGGTGGCTGAGGCTGGGGACACTCAGGACACACATGGCTGAGTCCTGTGACACTCGTGACACGCGTGGCTGAGAGCAGGAGCACTCACGTCACCCATGGCCCAGGCGCCGCCTGTCCCCCAGCCGTGTCCGTGTCCCCTGTCCCTCACGTCACCCCCGTCCCAGTCCCGGGTCCCCCATGTCCCCTGTGTCCCCCAATGTCCCCCCATGTCCCCCAATGTCCCCAGTGTCCCCCAATGTCCCCCATGTCCCCTATGTCACCCCATCCCCACAGCCATGTCCCAGTCCCGTGTCCCCCACGTCCCCCACGTCCCCCACGTCCCCAATGTCCCCCAATGTCCCCAATGTCCCCCATGTCCCCAATGCCACCCCTGTCCCCACAGCCATGGCCCAGTCCTGTGTCCCCACTGTTCTGCGTGTCCCCTGTCCCCAGCTGTGGCCATGTCCCCATGTCCCCCATGTCCCCCCATATCCCCCATGTCCCTCATGTCCCCCATGTCCCCCATGTCCCCATGTCCCCATGTCCCCCATGTCCCCATGTCCCCCATGTCCCCCATGTCACCCCTGTCCCACTCCTGTCCCGTGTCCCTCATGTCCCTGATGTCCCCCCTGTCCCTGACATCCCATAGGTCCCCAGCCAAGGCCGAGTCCCTGCTCTCCCTGATGTTCCCCCTGTCCCCTCTGTCCCTCTGTCCCCTCTGTCCCCTCTGTCCCCCCTGTCCCCTCTGTCCCCTCTGTCCCTGACGTCCCTCTGTCCCTCTGTCCCCTCTGTCCCCTCTGTCCCCTCTGTCCCCTCTGTCCCTCTGTCCCCCGTCCCCTCTGTCCCTCTGTCCCTCTATCCCCACTGTCCCCTCTATCCCCACTGTCCCCTCTGTCCCTCTGTCCCTGCTGTCCCTGCTGTCCCCTCTGTCCCTCTGTCCCCTCTGTCCCCTCTGTCCCTCTGTCCCCTCTGTCCCCGCTGTCCCCTCTGTCCCTGCTGTCCCTCTGTCCCCTCTGTCCCCTCTGTCCCCTCTGTCCCTCTGTGCCTCTGTCCCCTCTGTCCCTCTGTCCCCGCTGTCCCCCCCGTCCCCTCTGTCCCCTCTGTCCCTCTGTCCCCTCTGTCCCCGCTGTCCCCTCTGTCCCCTCTGTCCCCTCTGTCCCCTCTGTCCCTCTGTCCCCTCTGTCCCCTCTGTCCCTCTGTGCCTCTGTCCCCTCTGTCCCTCTGTCCCCGCTGTCCCCCCCGTCCCCTCTGTCCCCTCTGTCCCTGCTGTCCCCTCTGTCCCCTCTGTCCCCCTGTCCCCTCTGTCCCCTCTGTCCCTCTGTCCCCTCTGTCCCTGCTGTCCCTGCTCTCCCTGATGTCCCCCCTGTCCCCTCTGTCCCTCTGTCCCCCTGTCCCCCCTGTCCCCCCTGTCCCCTCTATCCCCACTGTCCCCTCTGTCCCTGCTGTCCCCCCTGTCCCTGACGTCCCTCTGTCCCCTCTGTCCCTCTGTCCCCTCTGTCCCTGCTGTCCCCCCTGTCCCTGACGTCCCTCTGTCCCCTCTGTCCCTGCTGTCCCCTCTGTCCCCCCTGTCCCTGACATCCCCTCTGTCCCCTCTGTCCCCTCTATCCCCACTGTCCCCTCTGTCCCCCCTGTCCCTCTGTCCCCCCTGTCCCACTGTCCCCTCTATCCCCACTGTCCCCTCTGTCCCACTGTCCCTGCTGTCCCCGCTGTCCCCTCTGTCCCTGCTCTCCCTGATGTTCCCCCTGTCCCCTCTGTCCCTCTGTCCCTGCTGTCCTCTCTATCCCCACTGTCCCCTCTGTCCCCCCCATCCCCTCTGTCCCCTCTGTCCCCCCTGTCCCCTCTGTCCCCCCTGTCCCTGACGCCCCCTCTGTCCCCAGCCATGGCCGAGTACCGCAGTCTGCTGGAGGAGCTGGCCCAGAACATCACGGCCGAGGACCTGGAGCAGCTCAAGTCCGCGTGTCGCGAGGACATCCCCAGCGGGGAGGGGGACGCCATCGCCACCGGCCACCACTGGTTCGCCTTCCTGGAGCGCCACAGCAAACTGGACCGAGGTGTGACCCTGGGGACACCCCCGTGCCACCGGCACTGTCCCCTCCCTGCGCCCCGGGGCTGCTCCAGCCCTGCGCTGGTCCCTACCCCGGGTCCCTGAGCCCTGTCCCAGTCCCTGTCCCATCACCTGAGCCCTGTCCCAGTCCCTCTCCCGGGTCCCTGAGCCCTGTCCCAGTCCCTGTCCCATCACCTGAGCCCTGTCCCAGTCCCTCTCCCGGGTCCCTGAGCCCTGTCCCAGTCCCTGTCCCATCACCTGAGCCCTGTCCCAGTCCCTCTCCCCGGGTCCCTGAGCCCTGTCCCAGTCCCTGTCCCCTGTCCCCTCTCCCAGTTCCCGGCCCCTTTCCCAGTCTGTGTCCCCTGGGGTCTGTTCCCTGTCCCCTCTCCCCATCCCCTCCCACTCTGTCCCTGTCCCTCCCCTGGTCCCCATCCAGGTCCCCTCATCCCTGTCCTGCTCCCCCCATCCTCCTCCCCACCCTGATCCCTGTCCTTGTCCCCATCCCGGTCCATCATCCCCCAGCCCCAGTTCCAGTCTGGCCCTGGGTCCGGTCCTGATCCTGGTCCCCATCACCTTTCCTGGTTCCCATCCCAGTCCCTGGCCCTGTCCTGGTCCCCTGCCCCGATCTGGCCCCGGTCCCTGATCCCTGATCCCAGTCCCTGTCCCCACCATTTGTCCCCTCTCCCGCTTGCTGTTCCTGGGCTCTGGTCCCATCCCTGTCCCCCTTCCTGGTCCCCATCCCGATCCCAGTCCGTCACCCCCCGCCCTGTCCCTCCCTAATCCCCTGCTTGATCCCCGGGCTGGTTCCGATCCTGGTCTCCCACGGCCTCTCCCGGTCGCCGATCCCTGTCCCGGTCCTTGTCCCCATCCCCTGTCCTCTTCCTGTCCCTCCCCTGTCCTGCTCTCTCCTGTCCCCATCCCTGTCCCCCATCTCCATCCCCTCTCCCTGTCCCCATCCCCACTCTGTCCCCATCCCATCCCATCCCATCCCATCCCATCCCATCCCATCCCATCCCATCCCATCCCATCCCATCCCATCCCATCCCCGTCTCCCATTCCCGTCCCCATCCTCTGTCCCCATTCTATCCCATCCCATCCCTGTCCCGTCCTTCACCTGTCCCTGTCCCCATCCCCGTCCCCATCCCATCCCATCCCAGTCCCGTCCCCATCCTGTCCCCATCCCATCCCTGTCCCCATCCCAGTCCCGTCCCCATCCCAGTCCCTCTCCTGTCCCCTGTCCCCATCCCTGTCCTGTCCCCATCCCTGTCCCGTCCCCATCCCAGTCCCTCTCCTGTCCCCATCCCTGTCCCCATCCCATCTCTGTCCCCTGTCCCCATCCCATCCCCGTCCCCATCCCTGTCCCTCTCCTGTCCCCATCCCATCCCATCCCATCCCATCCCATCCCATCCCATCCCATCCCATCCCATCCCATCCCATCCCATCCCATCCCATCCCATCCCATCCCATCCCATCCCATCCCTGTCTCCTGTCCCCATCCCAGTCCCATCCCCATCCCAGTCCCTCTCCTGTCCCCATCCCTGTCCCATCCCCATCCCAGTCCCTCTCCTGTCCCCTGTCCCCATCCCTGTCCCCCATCCCCATCCCAGTCCCTCTCCTCTCCCCATCCCATCCCCGTCCCCATCCCAGTCCCTCTCCTGTCCCCATCCTTGTCCCCATCCCAGTCCCGTCCCCATCCCTGTCCCCCATCCCCATCCCAGTCCCTCTCCCGTCCCCATCCCTGTCCCCATCCCAGTCCCGTCCCCATCCCTGTCCCCCATCCCCATCCCAGTCCCTCTCCTGTCCCCATCCCAGTCCCATCCCCATCCCAGTCCCTCTCCTGTCCCCATCCTTGTCCCCATCCCTGTCCCGTCCCCATCCCCCTCCCCATCCCTGTCCCCATCCCATCCCATCCCCGTCCCTCTCCTTTTTCCCTCCCCTGTGCCCATCCCCGCCCCCACCGGGCCCCCGCGGCCGCCGCTCGGGTGGCCCGAGCCCAGCACGTGTCCCGTGTGTGTCCCGTGTGTGTCCCGTGTGTGTCCCGTGTGTGTCCCGTGTGTGTCCCCGCGCTGTCCCCGCGCTGTCCCCGTGTCGCAGACAACCTGTCCTACATCGAGCACATCTTCGAGATCTCGCGCCGGCCGGACCTGCTGACCAAGGTTGTCCAGTACCGCACGCAGGTGCTCAAGATCTCCGAGGAGGACGAGGTGGACACGAAGCTCACGCGCATCCCCAGCGCCAAGAAGTACAAGGGTGAGACCCCCCCCCCCCCCGAAACGGGATAGGGACAGCCGGGGTGGGGACAGGGACAGGGACAGGGACAGCCGGGGTGGGGACAGCGACAGGGACAGGGACAGCCGGGGTGGGGACGGGGACAGGGACAGGGACAGGGACAGGGACAGCCGGGGATGGGGACAGGGACAGGGACAGGGACAGGGACAGGGACAGCCGGGGTGGGGACGGGGACAGGGACAGGGACAGGGACAGGGACAGCCGGGGATGGGGACAGGGACAGGGACAGCCGGGGTGGGGACAGGGACAGGGACAGGGACAGGGACAGGGACAGCCGGGGTGGGGACAGGGACAGGGACAGGGACAGCCGGGGTGGGGACGGGGACGGGGACAGGGATGGGGACAGCGACAGGGACAGCCGGGGATGGGGACAGGGACAGACGGGGATGGGGACAGGGACAGGGACAGGGACAGCCGGGGTGGGGACAGGGACAGACGGGGATGGGGACAGGGACAGACGGGGTGGGGACAGGGACAGGGACAGCCGGGGACAGGGACAGCGACAGGGACAGGGACAGCCGGGGATGGGGACAGCCGAGGACAGGGACAGGGACAGCCAGGGATGGGGACAGCGACAGGGACAGGGATAGCGACAGCCGGGGACGGGGACAGCCGGGGTGGGGACAGGGACAGCCGGGGATGGGGACAGGGACAGGGACAGGGATAGCGACAGCCGGGGATGGGGACAGCCGGGGTGGGGACAGGGACATGGGACAGGGACAGCCGGGATGGGGACAGGGACATGGGACAGGGACAGCCGGGATGGGGACAGCCGGGGACAGGGACAGCCGGGGATGGGGACAGGGACAGGGACAGCGACAGGGACAGGGACAGCCAGGGTGGGGACAGCCGGGGACGGGGACAGCCGGGGTGGGGACAGGGACATGGGACAGGGACAGCCGGGGATGGGGACAGGGACAGGGACAGCCAGGGACAGGGACCGCCAGGGACAGGGACAGCCGGGCTGGGGACAGGGACAGCCGGGGACAGGGACAGCCGGGGACAGGGACAGCCGGGGATGGGGACAGGGACAGCCGGGGACAGGGACAGCCGGGGACAGGGACAGCCGGGGATGGGGACACCCAGGAACCGCCAGGGATGGGGACAGCCGGGGATGGGGACAGGGACAGCCGGGGACAGGGACAGCGGGGGATGGGGACACCCAGGAACCGCCAGGGATGGGGACAGCCGGGGACAGGAACAGCCGGGATGGGGACAGGGACAGCCGGGGATGGGGACAGCCGGGGATGGGGACAGGGACAGCCAGGGTGGGGACACCCAGGGACCCTCAGGGACAGCCGGGGTGGGGACACCCAGGGACACGCAGGGACCGCCAGGGACACGCAGGGACCCCCAGGGACAGGGAACGGGACCCCGAGGGGAACAGGGACTCCTAAAGCAGGGACCCATGGAACGTCAGGGACACCCAGGGAAAGGGACCCCCAAGGAAGGGGACGGGGAAGGGACCTCATTGTCCCCAGGGACACCCAGGGAGGAGGGACAGGGAGAGAGCGGGGACAGGGATGGGACAGGGATGGGACAAGAGGGGACAGGGGTGAGGACGGGGATGGGACTGGGATGGGGACAGGGATGGGGACAGGGATGGGGACAGGGATGGGGACAGGAGGGGACGGGGATGGGGACAGGGATGGGACAGGGATGGGGACGGGGATGGGGACGGGGATGGGAACAGGGATGGGGACGGGGATAGGACTGGGATGGGACAAGGGTGGGACAGGGATGGGGACGGAGATGGGGACAGGGATGGGACTGGGATGGGACGGGGATGGGACGGGGATGGGGACAGGGATGGGGACGGGGATGGGACAGGGATGGGACAGGGATGGGACAGGGATGGGGATGGGATGGGGACTGGGATAGGACGGGGATGGGACGGGGATGGGACAGGGATGGGGACAGGGATGGGACAAGGGTGGGACAGAGATGGGGACAGGGATGGGACAGGGATGGGGACGGGGATGGGACTGGGATGGGGACAGGGATGGGATGGGGATGGGACTGGGATGGGGACAGGGATGGGACTGGGATGGGACTGGGATGGGGACTGGCATAGGACAGGGATGGGGACGGGGATGGGACAGGGATGGGGACGGAGATGGGGACAGGGATGGGACAGGGATGGGACAGGGATGGGGACGGGGATGGGACTGGGATGGGGACAGGGATGGGACGGGGATGGGACTGGGATGGGACTGGGATGGGGACTGGCATAGGACAGGGATGGGGACGGGGATGGGACAGGGATGGGGACGGGGACAGGGATGGGACTGGGATGGGATGGGGATGGGGATGGGGACGGGGATGGGGACAGGGATGGGACAAGGGTGGGACAGAGATGGGGACAGGGATGGGGACGGAGATGGGGACGAGGATGGGACGGGGATGGGACAGGGATGGGGATGGGACAGGGATGGGACTGGGATGGGGACAGGGATGGGGATGGGACGGGGATGGGACAAAGCCCCGAAGCAGCGACAGGGAGCTCCAGGGAACCCCAAGGACGGGGACACCCAGGGACCCTCAGGAAAGGGGGCAGGGACCCTCATTGTCCTCAGGGCAGGGAAGGGACAGGGACCCACAGGAGGGACAGGGACCCTAAAATAGGGACAGGGACCCCACAGGAGGGACAGGGACCCCAAAATAGGGACAGGGACCCCATAGGAGGGACAGGGACCCTAAAATAGGGACAGGGACCCCACAGGAGGGACAGGGACCCCGAATTAGGGACAGGGACCCCGAATTAGGGACAGGGACCCCACAGGAGGGACAGGGACCCCCAGGGACCCCAAAGTAGGGACAGGGACCCCAAAATAGGGACAGGGACCCCACAGGAGGGACAGGGACCCCAAAATAGGGACAGGGACCCCCAGGGCACAGAGGGACCCCCAGGGACCCCAAAGTAGGGACAGGGACCCCAAAGTTGGGACAGGGACCCCAAAATAGGGACAGGGACCCCCAGGGCACAGAGGGACCCCCAGGGACCCCCAAAGTAAGGACAGGGACCCCAAAGTAGGGACAGGGACCCCCAGGGCACAGAGGGACCCCCAGGGACCCCAAAGGAGGGACAGGGACCCCAAAATAGGGACAGGGACACCCGGGGACAGGGACCCACAGGACAGGGACCCCCAGGGACCCCAAAATAGGGACAGGGACCCCATGGGCACAGAGAGACCCCCAGGGACCCCAAAGCAGGGACAGGGACCCCCAAAGTAGGGACAGGGACCCCCAGGGCACAGAGGGACCCCCAGGGACCCCGAAGTAGGGACAGGGACCCCAAAGTTGGGACAGGGACCCCACAGGAGGGACAGGGACCCCAAAATAGGGACAGGGACCCCCAGGGCACAGAGGGACCCCCAGGGACCCCCAAAGTAGGGACAGGGACCCTCAGGACAGGGACCCCCAAATAGGGACAGGGACCCCCAGGGCACAGAGGGACCCCCAGGGACCCCAAAGTAGGGATAGGGACCCCAAAGTAGGGACAGGGACCCCCAGGGCACAGAGGGACCTCCAGGGACCCCAAAGTAGGGACAGGGACCCCACAGGAGGGACAGGGACCCCAAAGTAGGGACAGGGACCCCCAGGGCACAGAGGGACACCCAGGGACCCCAAAGTAGGGACAGGGACCCCAAAGTTGGGACAGGGACCCCAAAATAGGGACAGGGACCCCCAGGGACCCCAAAGTAGGGACAGGGACCCCAAAATAGGGACAGGGACCCCCAGGGACCCCAAAGTAGGGACAGGGACCCCAAAATAGGGACAGGGACCCCCAGGGACCCCAAAGTAGGGACAGGGACCCCCAGGGCACAGAGGGACCCCCAGGGACCCCAAAATAGGGACAGGGACCCCCAGGGCACAGAGGGACCCCCCCAAGGTGAGAACAGGACCCCCCCCCCCCCCACCCCCCAATTATCCCCGGGAAGGGCTGGGGACCCCCCCCCCACCCCCACCCCCCCCAATCCCCCGTTATCCCAAGGCTGTGCCGGGGACCCCCAAGGGAGGAAAAGACCCCCCAGGAAGGGTTGGGGACCCCCCAGGAAGGGTTGGGGACCCTCTGTGGGGGAGGGGGAGGGGGGAGGGGACACCCCCAGACCCCCCCCCTGACCCCCCCCCCCCCGTGTGTGTCCCCCCTCCCCCCCCCCAGACATCATCCGGCAGCCCTCGGAGGAGGAGATCATCAAACTGGCCCCCCCCCCGAAAAAGGCCTGAGCACACGAGGAGCCCCCCCCGCGCCCCCCTCCCCACTTTTCAGCCCTGGGGGAGGGGCTCAGGGGAGGGGGGGGGGGCACCAACGGCGTCTTAAACACCCCCCACCCCCCCAAAATGGGGGAGGGGGGAATTGGGGGAGGGGGGGGGGGTTTGTTATTCCCATGGGACCCCTCCCTCCTAAGGCCTCGATTTGGGGAGGGGGGGGGAGGGGGGGGAGGGATGGGGACCCCCCCCCCACAAGGGTGGGTGAATTGGGGGGGGGGGCACATAAAAAACGGGACCACCTCCCTCCCCCCCAACCCTAATTTGGGGGGGTCAAAAGTATTGGGAACCCCCCCCAGTAAAATTTGGGGGGTCACAGGTATAGGGACCCCCCCCCACCCTAAATTTGGGGGGGTTGAATGGGACCCCCCCCCACCCCAATTTGGGGGGGGTCACAGGTATAGGGACCCCCCCCCACCCTAAATTTGGGGGGGTTGAAGTTAATGGGACCCCCCCCACCCTAAATTTGGGGGGTCACAGGTGTTGGGACCCCCCCCCCACCCTAAATTTGGGGGGGTCACAAACATAGGGACCCCCCCCCCCCCCTAAATTTGGGGGGTCACAGGCATTGGGACCCCCCCACCCTAAATTTGGGGGGGTTGAAGTTAATGGGACCCCCCCCCACCCTAAATTTGGGGGGTCACAGGTATAGGGACCCCCCCCCCACCCTAAATTTGGGGGGGTTGAAGTTAATGGGACCCCCCCACCCTAAATTTGGGGGGTCACAGGTGTTGGGACCCCCCCCCACCCTAAATTTGGGGGGGTCACAAACATAGGGACCCCCCCCCCCCCCCTAAATTTGGGGGGTCACAGGCATTGGGACCCCCCCACCCTAAATTTGGGGGGGTTGAAGTTAATGGGACCCCCCCCACCCCAATTTGGGGGGGTCACAGGCATTGGGAACCCCCCCCCCCCCAAGTAAAATTTGGGGGGGTCACAGGCATTGGGAACCCCCCCACCCTAAATTTGGGGGGGTTGAATGGGACCCCCCCCCCACCCCAATTTGGGGGGGTCACAGGCACTTGAAGCCCCCCCCCCCGCCCCCACCCCAAATTCTGGGGGGGGGGGTCAGAAGCACCAGGACCCCCCCACCCCCCCCTAATTTGGGGGGGGGGCGCAGGGGGGAGTGACAGGGACTGGGACCCCCCCAGTTTGGAGGGGGAAATTTGGGGGGGGGGGGGGTCACAAGCATTGAGACCCCCACCTCAATTTTTGGGGGGGGTCACCAACATCTGAACCCCCCCCCCACCCCAATTTGGGGGGGGTCCCAAGCACCGGGACCCCCCCACCCCAATTTTTGGGGGGGGGGGTCGTCTCACCAACTTTAGAAGCCCCCCACCCCAATTTTGGGGGGGTCACCAACATCAGACCCACCCCAAATTTTGGGGGGGGGGGTCACCAAGATCAGAACCCCCCACCCCAATTTTGGGGGGTGCCAAGCACCGGGACCCCCCCCAAATTTTGGGGGGGGTGTTCACCAACATCCAAACCCCCCACCCCAATTTTTGGGGGGGGTCACCAACATCAGAACCCCCCACCCCAATTTTTTCTGGGGGGTCTCACCAACTTTAGAACCCCCCCACCCCAATTTTGGGGGGTCCCAAGCACCAGGACCCCCCCCCCCAAATTTTGGGGGGGGGGGTCACCAACATCAGACCCACCCCAATTTTTGGGGGGGGGGGGGGGTCTCACCAACTTTAGAACCCCCCCACCCCAATTTTGGGGGGTCACAAGCACCGGGACCCCCCCAAATTTTGGGGGGGGGTCACCAACATCCAAACCCCCCCCCCCCAATTTTTGGGGGATCACCAACATCAGAACCCCCCCACCCCAATTTTTTTTGGGGGGGGGGGGTCACCAACATCAGACCCAGCCCAATTTTTGGGGGGGGGGGGGGGTCTCACCAACTTTAGAACCCCCCCACCCCAATTTTGGGGGGTCCCAAGCACCGGGACCCCCCCCAAATTTTGGGGGGGGGGTCACCAACATCAGAACCCCCCCACCCCAATTTTTGGGGGGGTCACCAACATCCAAACCCCCCACCCCAATTTTGGGGGGGTCACCAAGATCAGACCCCCCCCCCCCCAATTTTGGGGGGTCCCAAGCACCAGGACCCCCCCCCAAAATTTGGGGGGGGTCACAAACATCAGAACCCCCCACCCCAATTTTTTTGGGGGGGGGTCACCAATATCCGATGCCCCCCACCCCAATTTTCTTTTGGGGGGGGTCACCAACTTTAGAACCCCCCCCACCCCAATTTTGGGGGGTCCCAAGCACCAGGACCCCCCCCCAAATTTTGGGGGGGGCGGGGGGGGCACAGGAGAGCCGGGGGAGGTCGGGAGGGCGCCGAGGTCGGGGCCGATTTTTGGGGGGGGGGTCTTGGACCCCCCCCCGGGTGGGGCAGGAGGGGCTGAGCTGGGGAGGCCTCGGCCCCTTTTTTTGGGGGGGGGGGGGTGGGGGGGACCCCAAAATTTCCCCCCCCTCCCCCACCCCAGAGGGGGCTGCGGCAGGAGGGGACAAGGAGGTGACAAAGGGGGGGGGGGCAGCAAGGGGGGACCCCCCAAAATTGGGGCAAAAAACCCCAAAATTTCCTTTTTGGGGAGGGGGGGGAAATGGTGACCCCCCAAAATTGGGAAAAAAAAACCCAAAATTCTGGGGAAAATCCCCCAAAATTCCCATTTTTTTTAGTTGGGGGGGCAAACTGTGACCCCCCAAAATTGGGAAAAAACCCCAAAAATTGGGGGAAAACCCCCAAAATTCCTTTTTTTAGGGGGGGCAAATGGTGACCCCCAAATTTGGGAAAAGACCCCAAAATTCCCTTTTTTTTTTAGGAGGGGGGGCAAATTGTGACCCCCAAAATTGGGGAAAAATCCCCCAAAATTCCCATTTTTAGGAGGGGGAGGGGGGAAATTGTGACCCCAAAAATGGGGGAAAAACCCCAAAATTCCCAGTTTTAGTGGGGGGGGGAAATGGTGACCCCAAAATTGGGGAAAATCCCCCCAAAATTCCCATTTTTAGGAGGGGGGAAATTGTGACCCCCCCCAAAATGGGGGGAAAAAACCCCAAAAATTGGGGGAAAAACCCCAAAATTCCCATTTTTAGGAGGGGGGGGAATGGTGACCCCAAAATTGGGGAAAATCCCCCCAAAATTCCCATTTTTAGGAGGGGGAGGGGGCAAATGGTGACCCCAAAAATTGGGAAAATCCCCCAAAATTCCCTTTTTTTTTTAGGATGGGGGGGCAAATTGTGACCCCCAAATTTGGGGAAAAAAACCCCAAAAATTGGGGGAAAAACCCCAAAATTCCCATTTTTAGGATGGGGGGTGGAAATGGTGACCCCAAAATTGAGGAAAAAACCCCAAAATTCCCTTTTTTTCTTAGGAGGGGGGGCAAATTGTGACCCCCAAAATTGGGGAAAAATCCCCCAAAATTCCCATTTTTAGGAGGGGGAGGGGGGAAATTGTGACCCCCCCCCAAAATGGGGGAAAAACCCCCAAAATTCCCATTTTTAGGATGGGGGCGGGGGAAATGGTGACCCCAAAATTGGGGAAAATCCCCCCAAAATTCCCATTTTTAGGAGGGGGGAAATTGTGACCCCCCCCCAAAATGGGGGGAAAAAACCCCAAAATTCCCATTTTTTTTTAGGGGGGGCAAATGGTGACCCCAAAATTGGGGAAAAGTCCCCCAAAATTCCCTTTTTGGGGAGGGGGGGCAGGAAGTGGTGACCCCCCCCAAAATTGGGGCAGAACCCCCAAAATTCCTTTTTTTAGGGGGGGGCAAATGGTGACCCCCAAAATTGGGGAAAAAAACCCCAAAAATTGGGGGAAAAACCCCAAAATTCCCATTTTTAGGATGGGGGGGGGGGGGGAAATGGTGACCCCAAAACTGGGAAAAAAACCCAAAATTCCCATTTTTAGGAGGGGGGGGTAAATTGTGACCCCCAAAATTGGGGAAAATCCCCCCAAAATTCCCATTTTTAGGAGGGGGAGGGGGCAAATTGTGACCCCAAAATTGGGAAAAAACCCCAAAAATTGGGGGAAAAACCCCAAAATTCCCATTTTTAGGATGGGGGGGGAAATGGTGACCCCAAAATTGAGGAAAAAACCCCAAAATTCCCATTTTTAGGAGGGGGAGAGGGGAAAATGTGACCCCAAAAATGGGGAAAAAAACCCCAAAATTCCCATTTTTTTTTTAGGAGGGGGGGCAAATGGTGACCCCAAAATTGGGAAAAAACCCCAAAAATTGGGGGAAAACCCCCCAAATTCCCATTTTTAGGATGGGGGGGGCAAATGTTGACCCCAAATTTGGGAAAAACCCCCAAAATTCTGGGGAAAATCCCCAAAAATTCCCATTTTTAGAGGGGGGGGCAAATAGTGACCCCCCAAAATTGGGAGAAAAACCCCCAAAATTCCCATTTTTAGTGGGGGGGGGAAATGGTGACCCCCAAAATTGGGAAAAAAACCCCCAAAATTGGGGCAAAACCCCCCAAAATTCCCATTTTTAGACGGGGGGGGGTCCTCCCAGCCCCACCCCCCCCTCCCCCAGTACCAAACTGGGAGGGAGGAGCCCCAAACTGGGTGAGGGGAGGGGGAGGGGAGGGGGGGGGGAGGGGATTTTGGGGGGTTCAGGTTTAGTTACTAACCCGGGGGGGGGGGGGGGGGAGGGGCAGCAGAGTTAATTAAATGTTAATTAATTAATTAATATATTTTATTTAATAAAAGCTAAAACCCGCAGCAGCCACCGGCTCGTGTGTCCCCTCCCCCCCCCCCCCCCACTCCCCAAATTATTCCTGCGCCCCTCCCCCACCCCAAATTCCCTTCCCTCCCCCTCCTTTATTTATTCCCCTCCCCCACCCCAAGGAATATCCCCGAATTTGTGTGAAAAACGCCGGATTTGGTTCAAAATCTCCAAGTTCGGAGGCAAGCTGGGATGGGGAGGGTCCTAAATCCCCTCGGGGGGGGGGTCTCTTGGTGTGTCCCCCTCCCCAAAAATCCCCAAAATCCCCCAAATTTTCCCCCCTCCCCTCCCCCCCCCCCCCCCCCCCAGACCGCGCTGACTGTGTATCGATAAAGATGGAAAAAAGCTGCTCTGTGCGAGGGTTTTTGGGGCAAAATCGGGGCAAAAAGGGACAAAATCCAAAGGGAAAAAAAAAGGAGAAGGTTGTGGGGGGGTGGGGGGTAAAAATTTTGGGGAGTCTGGGGTTCTTTGAGTCGGTTTTTATTGCATTTATATATAATATATATCCCAACTTTTACAACTCTGCCAGGGAGAACTCGCCGTTCCCATTTGGTTTTTAATACAATATAAAATTAGGCCTCTAAACAGTGAAATTTTGGGGGTTTTACCCCAAAAAAAAAATCAAAATAAACCCCCCCCCCCACCAGCCCCGAAGCCCCTTCCCCCGAGGAAGGAAATGGGGAGGTCATAAAGGGGTTTTTTTTGGGGGGTTTTAGGGGGTTTTTGGGGGGTTTTTGGAGGGGAAGGGGTTAAACCAAGTGCAAATCACGGCTATGTACAGAGGGAGGGGAGCCCCCCGGAAATGGGGGAAAAAAGGGGGGAAATGGGGAAAAATGGGGGGAAAATGGGGGGAAAAGGGGGGGGGAATATAGGGGAGAAAAGGGGGAAAAAGGGGGGAAAAAAAGGGGGAAAAATGGGGGGAAAAAGGGGAAAAAAAGGGGAAAAAAAGGGGGGAAAAGGGGGAAAAATGAGGGGAAAAAAGGGGAAAAAAGGGGAACAAAAAGGGGAACAAAAAGGGGGAAAATGAGGGAGAAAAGGGAAAAAAAGGGGGGAAAGGGGGAAAAAATGGGGAAAAATGAGGAGAAAAAGGGAAAAAAAGGGGAACAAAAAGGGGGAAAATGAGAGAGAAAAGGGAAAAAGGGGGAAAAAAGGGGAACAAAAAGGGGAACAAAAAGGGGAGCAAAAAGGGGAGCAAAAAGGGGGAAAATGAGGGAGAAAAGGGAAAAAAGGGGGTGGGAAGGGGAAAAAAAGGGGGGGAAAAATGAGGGAGAAAAGGGGGGAAAAGGGGGAACAAAAAGGGGAAAAATGAGAGGAAAAAGGGAAAAAAAAGAGGAACAAAAAGGGGGAACAAAAAGGGGGAAAATGAGGGAGAAAAGGGAAAAAAAGGGGGGGAAAAATGAGGGAGAAAGGGGGAAAAAAGGGGGGAAAAGGGGGAAAAATGAGGGGAAAAAGGGGAACAAAAGGGGAACAAAAAGGGGAACAAAAAGGGGGAAAATGAGGGAGAAAAGGGAAAAAAAGGGAAAAAAGGGGAAAAAGGGGAAAAAAAGTGGGGGAAAATGAGGGAGAAAAGGGGAGAAAAGGGGGAAAAATGGGGGGGGAAATGAGGGAGAAAAGGGGGGAAAAGGGGGAAAAATGGGGAAAAAAAAGGGGAAAAATGGGGGGAAAAAGGGGAAAAAAAGGGGGAAAAATGGGGAAAAATGAGGGGAAAAAGGGAAAAAAAGGGGGAAAAGGGGGAAAAATGAGGGGAAAAAAGGGGAACAAAAAGGGGGAACCAAAAGGGGGAAAATGAGGGAGAAAAGGGAAAAAAAGGGGGGAAAAAGGGAAAAAAGGGGGGGGAAATGAGGGAGAAAGGGGGAGAAAAGGGGGAAAAATGGGGAAAAATGAGGGGAAAAAAGGGAAAAAAAGGGGAACAAAAAGGGGAACAAAAAGGGGAACAAAAAGGGGAACAAAAAAGGGGGAAAATGAGGGAGAAAAGGGAAAAAAGGGGGGGGGAAGGGGAAAAAAGGGGGGAGAAAAATGAGGGAGAAAGGGGGAGAAAAGGGGGAAAAAGGGGGGAAAAATGAGGGGAAAAAGGGGAAAAATGGGGGAAAAAAGGGGAAAATGAGGGAGAAAAGGGGGGAAAAAATGGGGAAAAATGAGGGGAAAAAGGGAAAAAAAGGGGAACAAAAAGGGGAACCAAAAAGGGGGAAATGAGGGAGAAAAGGGAAAAAAAAGGGGGAAAAAGGGGAAAAAGGGGGAAAAAGGAAAAAAGGGGGGAAAAAAGGGAAAAAAGGAGGAAAAATGGGGGAAAAAAAGGGGGAAAAAAAGGGGGGAAAAGGGGGGGAAAAGGGGGAACAAAAAGAGGAGGGAAAAGGGGAGGGAAAAGGGGGGAAAAAAGGGGAACAAAAAGGGGAAAAAAGGGGAAAAAAGGAAGAAAAATGGGAGGGAAAAGGGGGAAAAAGGGGAAAAAGGGGGGGAAAAAAGGGGGAAAAAGGGGAGGGAAAAGGGGGGAAAAAAAGGGGGAAAAAGGAAAAAAGGGGGGAAAAAAGGGAAAAAAGGAGGAAAAATGGGGGAAAAAAAGGGGAAAAAAGGGGGGGGAAAAGGGGAAAAAAGGGGGGAAAAAAGGGGGGGACCCCCCCAGCCCCAAAAAGGGGGCGCTTGAAGAGCTCAAGGGGTGGGGGAGGGGTCCCAAAAAAACCTTGGGGGGGGGGAGGGGCAGTAAAAAATCCCCCTTTAGCCCCCCAAAAAAAGGGGAATTTGGGGGGGCTGGAGAAGGGTCAATACAAAGCTCCAAGTGTTGGGGGGGTTTTGGGGGGGTTTTGGGGTTTTTTGGGGTTTTGGGGGGGTTTTTTTTGGGTTTTTTGGGGTTTTGGGGGTGTTTTGGGGGGGTTTTGGGGGGGTTTTGGGGGTTTTTGGGGGGCTCACGAGGGCATGCACTGCACCCGGTCCGGCCCCTCCTCCTCATCGTCCGAAGTGTCCGAGGAGCTCCCGGAATCGTCCGAGGGGGAATCGGCCCCGGGCTCGCGGCGGCGCTGGGGGGAAAAATGGGGTGAAAATGGGGGAAAATGGGGAAAATGGGGAAATGGGGGGGATGGGGGGGATGGGGGGGATGGGGGGAAATGGGGGGGAAATGGGGGAAATGGGGGGAAAATGGGGGGATGGGGGGGATGGGGGGGATGGGGGAATGGGGAGGAAATAGGGGGGAAATGGGGGGGAAAGGGGGGAAAATGGGGAAATGGGGGGGATGGGGGAATGGGGAAATGGGGGGAATGGGGGGATGGGGGGAATGGGGGGGGAATGGGGGGATGGGGGGAAATGGGGAAATGGGGGGAAAATGGGGGGAAAAGGGGGGAGAAATGGGGGAAAGGGGGAAAATGGGGGGGAATGGGGGAAATGGGGGAGGAAATGGGGGAATGGGGGGAAATGGGGGAAATGGGGGGAGAAAAGGGGGGAAATGGGGGAAATGGGGGGATGGGGGAATGGGGGGATGGGGGAATGGGGGGAATGGGGGAAATGGGGGAATGGGGGGGAAATGGGGGTTTTGGGGAAAAATAGGGGGGAAATGGGGGTTTTGGGGATTTGGGGGGGAAATGGGGGAAAATGGGGGGGAAATGGGGGAAATGGGGGATTTGGGGGGGAAATGGGGGGATGGGGGATTTGGGGGGAAATGGGGGGATGGGGGGATGGGGGAATGGGGGGGGAAAATGGGGGGGAAATGGGGAAAATGGGGAAAATGGGGAAAATGGGGGGATGGGGGGAATGGGGAAATGGGGGGGAATGGGGAGAATTTGGGGAAAAAGAGAGGAAAAAGGGGGGAAAAGAGGGGTAAAAGGGGGGGATTTGGGGGGAAATGGGGGGAAAATGGGGGGGAATGGGGAAATGGGGGAAATGGGGGGAATGGGGGGGATGGGGGGGATGGGGAAATGGGGGGGATGGGGGGAATGGGGGAAAATGGGGGAAATGGGGGTTTGGGGGAAAAATGGGGGTTTGGGGGGGATGGGGGGAATGGGGGAAATGGGGGGGATGGGGGAATGGGGGGGAAATGGGGGAAATGGGGAAATGGGGGGAATGGGGGGATGGGGGGATGGGGGAAAATGGGGAAAATGGGGAAATGGGGGGAATGGGGGGATGGGGGGGATGGGGGGATGGGGGATGGGGGAATGGGGGGGGATGGGGGGGATGGGGGGAAATGGGGGGGAAATGGGGGAAATGGGGGGAAAATGGGGGAAATGGGGGGATGGGGGGGATGGGGGGGATGGGGGGGATGGGGGAATGGGGAGGAAATAGGGGGGAAATGGGGGGGAAAGGGGGGAAATGGGGGAAAATGGGAATGGGGGATGGGGGGATGGGGAAATGGGGGAATGGGGGAAATGGGGGAATGGGGGTTTGGGGGGGAATGGGGGGAATGGGGAGGAAATAGGGGGGAAATGGGGGGGAAAGGGGGGAAAATGGGGGAAAATGGGGAAATGGGGGATTGGGGGGGATGGGGGGGAATTGGGAATGGGGGAAATGGGGGAATGGGGGGATGGTGGAATGGGGGGGAATGGGGGGGAAATGGGGGAATGGGGAATGGGGAATGGGGAAATGGGGGGATGGGGGATTTGGGGGGAAATGGAGGAATGGGGGGATGGGGGGGAAGGGGGGAATGGGGGGGGAATGGGGGGGATGGGGGATGGGGGAATGGGGAGGAAATAGGGGGGAATGGGGGGGAAAGGGGGGAAATGGGGGAAATGGGGGAATGGGGAATGGGGGATTGGGGGGAAATGGGGGGAGAAAGGGGGGGAAAGGGGGGAATGGTGGGATGGGGGAATGGGGGGGAATGGGGGAATGGGAATGGGGGGAAATGGGGGGAAATGGGGGGGGAATGGGGGATGTGGGGTTTGAGGGGGAAATGGGGGGATGGGGGGGATGGGGGGAAAGGGGGGAAATGGGGGGGGAAATGGGGGGATGGGGGGATGGGGGGGAAATGGGGGGGAAATGGGGGAAATGGGGAATTGGGGGGATGGGGGGAATGGGGAAATGGGGGGGAATGGGGAGAATTTGGGGTAAAGAGGGGAAAAGGGGGGAAAGAGGGGTAAAGGGGGGGATTTGGGGGGAATGGGGGGAATTGGGGGGGATGGGGAATGGGGGAAATGGAGGGAAATGGGGGGGGAATGGGGGGAAATGGGGGGGGAATGGGGGAATGGGGAATGGGGGGATGGGGGTTGGGGGTTGGGGGAATGGGGGGAATGGGGTGGAATGGGAATGGGGGAATGGGGGGGGGAATGGGGGGGGAATGGGGGGGGAAAAGGGGGAAATGGTGGGGAATGGGGGGGAATGGGGGAATGGGGGTTTGAGGGGGAAATGGGGGGTTGGGGGGATAGGGGGGGAAGGGGGGGAATGGGGGGGATGGGGGGTTGGGGGAATGGGGGGGGGAAATGGGGAATGTGGGGGTAATGGGGGGAATGGGGGGATGGGGGGGGAATGGGGGAATGGGGGGAGAAGGGGGGGGAATGGGGAATTGGGGGAATGGGGTGAATGGGGGAATGGGGGAATGGGGGGAAATGGGGGGGTAAGGGGGGTTTGGGGGGGAATGGGGGGGGAATGGGGGAATGGGGGAATGGGGGAATTGGGGGTTTGGGGGGGAATGGGGGGTTGGGGGGGAATGGGGGGGGATGGGGGTTTGGGGGGAGAATGGGGTGAATGGGGAATGGGGGTTTGGGGGGATTTGGGGGGGAATGGGGGGGAATGGGGGATTTGGGGGGGGAATGGGGGGGGAAATGGGGGATTTGGGGGGGGAATGGGGGGGGAATGGGGGGGAATGGGGGAAGAGAGAAAAAGGGGGGGAAAGAGGGATAAGGGGGGGAAATGGGGGAAAAGAGGTGGAAAAGCAGGAGAAGAGGAGGAAGAGGAGGGAAAAGCAGGAAAAGAGGAGGAGGAGCAGGAGAAGAGGTGGCCCAGGGAGGAGCAGAGGTTGCCCAGGGAGGAGCAGAGGTTGCCCAGGGAGGAGCAGAGGTGGCCCAGGGAGGAGCAGAGGTTGCCCAGGGAGGAGCAGAGGTTGCCCAGGGGGAAGAACAGGTTGCCCAGGGACGAGCCGAGGTTGCCCAGGGGGAAGAACAGGCTGCCCAGGGAGGAGCCGAGGTTGCCCAGGGACGATCGGAGGTGGCCCAGGGGGAAGAACAGGTTGCCCAGGGGGAAGAACAGGTTGCCCAGGGAGGAGCTGAGGTTGCCCAGGGGGAAGAACAGGTTGCCCAGGGAGGAGCCGAGGTTGCCCAGGGAGGAGCCGAGGTTGCCCAGGGGGAAGAACAGGTTGCCCGCGGACGATCAGAGGTGGCCCAGGGGGAAGAACAGGTTGCCCAGGGGGGAGCAGAGGTTGCCCAGGGGTAAGAACAGGTTGCCCAGGGACGATCCGAGGTTGCCCAGGGACGATCGGAGGTGGCCCAGGGGGAAGAACAGGTTGCCCAGGGGGAAGAACAGGTTGCCCAGGGACAATCCGAGGTGGCCCAGGGACAATCCGAGGTTGCCCAGGGACAATCGGAGGTTGCCCAGGGACAATCCGAGGTGGCCCAGGGACAATCGGAGGTGGCCCAGGGGGAAGAACAGGTTGCCCAGGGACAATCGGAGGTTGCCCAGGGACAATCGGAGGTTGCCCAGGGACGATCGGGGGTGGCCCAGGGACAATCGGAGGTTGCCCAGGGATGATCCGAGGTGGCCCAGGGACGATCCGAGGTGGCCCAGGGACAATCCGAGGTTGCCCAGGGGGAAGAACAGGTTGCCCAGGGACAATCCGAGGTTGCCCAGGGACGATCGGAGGTGGCCCAGGGACAATCCGAGGTTGCCCAGGGACAATCGGAGGTTGCCCAGGGGGAAGAACAGGTTGCCCAGGGACAATCCGAGGTTGCCCAGGGACAATCCGAGGTGGCCCAGGGGGAAGAACAGGTTGCCCAGGGGGGAGCAGAGGTTGCCCAGGGACGATCCGAGGTTGCCCGGGGACGATCTGAGGTTGCCCGGGGACAATCGGAGGTTGCCCAGGGACAATCCGAGGTTGCCCAGGGACAATTGGAGGTGGCCCAGGGACGATCCGAGGTTGCCCAGGGACGATCGGAGGTGGCCCAGGGGGAAGAACAGGTTGCCCAGGGGGAAGAACAGGTTGCCCAGGGGGAAGAACGGGTTGCCCAGGGACAATCCGAGGTGGCCCAGGGACGATCCGAGGTTGCCCAGGGACAATCAGAGGTGGCCCAGGGGGAAGAACAGGTTGCCCAGGGGGGAGCAGAGGTTGCCCAGGGACGATCCGAGGTTGCCCGGGGACGATCTGAGGTTGCCCGGGGACAATCCGAGGTTGCCCAGGGACAATCCGAGGTTGCCCAGGGACGATTGGAGGTGGCCCAGGGACAATCCGAGGTTGCCCAGGGACGATCGGAGGTGGCCCAGGGGGAAGAACAGGTTGCCCAGGGGGAAGAACAGGTTGCCCAGGGACGATCCGAGGTTGCCCAGGGGGAAGAACAGATTGCCCAGGCAAGAGTAGAGGTGACCTGGGGAGGAGCAGAGGTTGCCCAGGGGGGAGCAGAGGTTGCCCGGGGAGGAGCAGAGGTGGCCCAGGGGGAAGAACAGGTTGCCCAGGGGTAAGAACAGGTTGCCCAGGGGGAAGAACAGGTTGCCCAGGGACAATCGGAGGTTGCCCAGGGACAATCGGAGGTGGCCCAGGGACAATCCAAGGTTGCCCAGGGACGATCTGAGGTTGCCCAGGGACGATCGGAGGTGGCCCAGGGGGAAGAACAGGTTGCCCAGGGACAATCGGAGGTTGCCCAGGGACGATCCGAGGTGGCCCAGGGACAATTGGAGGTTGCCCAGGGACAATCGGAGGTGGCCCAGGGGGAAGAACAGGTTGCCCAGGGACGAGCCGAGGTTGCCCGGGGAGGAGCAGAGGTGGCCCAGGGAGGAGAAGCAGGAGAAGAGGTGGCCCAGGGGGAAGAACAGGTTGCCCAGGGGT